>NW_016817272.1:274290-294868 GCF_001698545.2 Rhinopithecus bieti | reverse complement strand
GCGAGACTCCCCCCCAAAAAAAAAAAAAAAAAAAAAAAAGAGGCTGTTTAAATTTTGCAGGAGCTGAGGACCCTTGAACTGATTATATTTGATAGAGTAAGGGTGGACAGCTCCTGAGACTCAAGTTCAGGCAGGGAGGTCTGAGACCAATTGAGATGGATGTTTGTGCTGGAAATTCTAAGAACTGACCCACATTATTCGGAGAAAGAAGCCATTGTTCCCTCCCATGCCTCCCTGCTTCAGCCTTTGCCTTCACTGAAGACTTGGCACTTGGCATCTCTCACTCATTGGTCAGGTGACAGGTGTTACCTGCCCAGTAACTAGTCCTTATCCGCTCTTCCTTCCGCTCAGCTGGGAATCCTTCTCTGTGCTCCCCTAGTGCCTGCAATACCTCACTTGTAGTCCCCTCTTTACTTATCTGCTTGACTAGCTTCACCCTGCACATAGTAGGTCCTCAGTGAGAGTTCACTTAGGGCTGACAGGGGTCACATGACAGAGCATCACATTCTTGCTGTATGACTCAGGCAAATTAATTACCTTTGAGCTAGCTGGGGAATATTCTTCATGACAGAACTAGTAGCACTTCATTTCACATCTGTGTTCCAATTTACCATACTCAGATTGAGCGCCTGCTGCATGTCAGGCACCAGGCATTACAGAATGAGTAAGTCACACTCCCTGCCATCAAGGAGATCCACAGTTAAGTTCAAGGACATACAAGTTTTATCAAAAGCAGACTGGTTAAGAGCACGTGTCTTGGAGTGGGTCGGAGCAGGGTAGGCAGCCTGGCTTTGCCATGCTCTAGAGGCAAAGGCAAGTGATCTTAGGTGATGAATTCACTTTCTCAAGTTCTGTTTCTGTGTCTATAAAAGAGCATCATGATTCTGTACGGCTCAGGTTGAGGTTTAAATGAGAGCTTATTTTTCTTACCAAGTTACTGCCAGCTCTCAGTGCTTAATCTTCCATTTAATACAACAATAAAAACAGCTGGGGATCCTGACACAGGTGCACGGCTTGCTCTTGCTGGCCTTTGACCACAGCAGCAGCATCTTTCCTATGGCTGTTCTCTCCTCCTCAGCCTGCACTGCAGGCAGCCTGTTTTCCTTTAAGCCCTCCAAACACTGCCAACTCAAGACGCAGCATGTCACAGACTTGCACTGAGGTTTGGGACAAGTGGAAGGGCTGGGTCACACTTACTGCCATCATGTTGTCATTTCTGCCATCATGTTGTCATTTCTGCTTCTTCCCCAGCCCCTGCCCACTGCCCTTCTGTGGGGCACTGTCCTTTGCTCCCCGTCACTCTCATTCCTCCAGTGCTCAAGAGACCCCACCCCCACTTCCAGTCACTTGGGAGCCACTTCTGGCCAAATCCTAGATTCCTCTTCATCATGCAGGACAATTTATTTCCTTTTTGTCTTACTTTCTTATCTAGGTTATCTGTTCCTAGGAGGGTTTCTGTCCATAATCAAATGCGTCAATTCAGTTGTTTTTCCCAGCCAGAAAATCAGAACTCTTTTTAAAGATTGATTCACTGACCATCAAGCTTAAATAGCAGGCAGCTTCAAAAAATAACATTTCCTCACCCCCTTCCCTTTCCTTAATCCCAAAGCCAGGCGCAGATGAGCAAATCTGTGGGCTGGGTGGGTCTGATTACTAACCGTTTTAATACCGCAAACACCTGAGGTTTTCTTTCTGTGCATTTCCTCTCAGGTGCCATCCGGAATCATTTCTTACTGTTCCTCTTTGCTTTTTATCGATAATAGAAATAATTCACCCACACATATGGAGATGAAATAGTCTTCTGGAGGGGAGAGGGGAGAAAGTGAATCTTCTGTCAAAATAGTCTGGGCCCCACATCTGCCCCTTTCACTCAGCCTTTGCTTATAGTGGGCCTGGCTGGATGGGGTAGCCGGGGGCTCTGCTCAGCACAGCGTCTGTCACTCCCAGCACAGCCAGGGATGTCTTCAGAGCTTGAGCAGGGAAGTGACTAAGTGATGACAGAGAAATAGCTGCCAGTTCCAAGTAGAACTGCCACCTCTGAGAAGGCACAGCATTGTCTTTTCAGATGGCATTTTCACAATGAGCTAGCTACAGAGCCTGAGGACCCGACTGGATTCCTGTCCAAATGCCCAGGCATCCACTAATTCACAGAGTTGTAGAGTTTTACGCTAGGAAGAAACAATCAAACTTGATAGTGAAAGGCAAAGTTGTAGGCCATGAGCTTCATTTGGAGAGAGAGAAAATTCCTAAGGGAAATTTCAAGAATACCAAGATTTCTGGGTGAATGCTGAGGAAAGAAGAGTAGTCTTATTTTAGAGACTTCAGTATTAGCTGCTGCTCTGACACTAACATCCTGCGTGATCGTGGACAAATTCCTTACTTCTCTGGGCTTAAGTTTTGTCTCTTATAAAGTGAGGACATAGGATGGGATTAATAATTTTCAAATTGTGTTCCAAAGATCTTGTAGACAATATGTTGGGAAAATCCTGGGATCTATAACATAGAATAGTTCGGTAATGACTTTCTCAGAAACTTTAATGTGCTAATATGCACCTGACTTTCCAGGACAAAGTTAACGTGCAAGTTTTCATAAGCAACTAAAAAGATTCTAATGGAAAAGATGTCATCCAAGCCACTGTGTCCTTATTGACACAAATGATGCTTGTTTTGGACATCTGGCTACACAGTTCAGGAAGGCGGGGAGAAGCTAAAGGAGGTGGAAAGAGAAACAGCATAAGTCTCAAAGAAGTAGAAAGTGAGTTCCGTGAGAAGAGAAAAATCAATAGTAAAAGAATGTTAAATGAGAAGGAAAGATGAGTAAAAGGAGTTGGATTGATCTCCATTTATATATAGGACTTTAATGAAGAATTGGAGATCATGGAGGATAGGGTGAGAAAGAGTGACTTAAAATTTAAATATTTAATAATAAGAAAAAAATCCATATTTGTTCACATTATTACCATTCCCAGTGCTCTTCATTCCTACGTGTAAATACAGATTTCCATTTGGTATCATTTTCATCCTTTAACATTTCTTAGAGTGTGCGTCTATTGGTAATGAAGTCTTTCAGCTATCGAATGACTGAAAATGTCTTTATTTTGCCCTTGCTTTGGGATATATTTTTACTGGGCATAAACTCTAAGTTTACAGTTTTTTTTTTCCTTCAGTGCTTTAAAGATATTGCTCCACTATCCTTCTACTTCCACTGTTTTCAAGGAGAAATCTGCTGTAATTCTCGTCTTGGTTTCTCTGTGTTTAATACATTGTTATTCTCTGGATGCTTTCAGGATTTGCCCCTTTTCACTGGTTTTAAACAATCTGATCGCATGTGTCTTGGTATAGTTTTCTTTATGTTTCATTGAACTTCTTTGTTCCATAGATACACAGTTTTCATCAAACTTGGAAATTTTTTGGTTATTATTTCTTAAAAGATGTTTTCTGTCCACACTTCTCTCTCCATTGCCTCTTGGAGGCTCCAGCTACATAGGTATTATGCTTTTATAATTGCCCTGCAGCTCACTGATGCTTCTTTCATTTTGGGGGGAACAGGAGGAGGGATTCTTTTTACTTTCATTGTTTCAAATATTTTCTATTGCTATGCCTTTCAGTTTAGTAATCTCTACTTTAGAAATTTCTAATCTGCTGTGGATGCCATCCAGAGTATTTTTTTAATCTAAGACATGATCATTTTCATTTCCTCAAATTTCATTTGGATCTTTTAAAAATATCTTCTATGTCTCTACTCAACTCTGTGAACACACTGGAGTAGAGTTACAACAAACGCGTTAATGTCCTTTTCTGCCTGCTCCATCATCAGTGTCAGTTTCCAGTGATTGACTATTCTCATTCTGGGTCATATTTTTTTAGCTTATTTGCATTGCACATTCAATAACCTTTGATTAAATGTCAGACATTGTGAATTGTACCCTGCTTGGTGCTGATTATTTTTATATCTCTATAAATATCTTTGAACTTTATTCTGGGATGCAGTCAAGTTGCTCTGAAACAGTTTGATCCTTTTGGGTCTTGATTTTGTCATTGTTTAAGTGGGTCCAGAGCAGTGCTTAGTCTAGGGCTATGTATTCCCTATCACTGAGGCATGACTTTCCTGAGTACTCCACCAATCTACCATGAATTATGTTTTTTTCCAGTCTGGCTGGTTAGAACAGGCACTATTCACTATCCTGTGTGTGCCCTGGACAGTGTTCTCTGATCCTTACAGGTGGTTCTCCCTCAGCCTCAGGTCATTTCCTTAAAAACATATGCTAATCTGTGCTCTGCTAAATACTTGAAAAGGAACCTCCACAGATCACTCTCTGTGCAGTTCTTGCCTTTTTGGTACTCTGTCTTGCAAACTCTACCTCTCTTCATCTTTCTAGACCCTCAGCTATGTTTCCTGACTTCGAGGAGTCTGTCAAGTTCTATCCAGGCTTTTCTTTCTGATGCTGTAGCCTGTAAACTCTCTTAAAAAGGTATTATGGGACAATGACAGGGCTCACCTCATTAGCTAGTCATCTCAGGAATCACTCTATTTGTTGCCTAATATCTAGTAACTTGAAAACATTTGTTTCATATATTTTGTCTGTTTTTCTTGGTTATTTCAGTAAGAACATATATCCAGTTCCTGTTACTCTATATCTGATGGAAACAGAAATTCTTAACTTTATGTTTTAGCAGAAAGTTTAAGTTAAATGTAATTTTGTTTTGCTACCACTTATTATAAAACAAAATCATTGAATTGAGAGATCCAGGAATATTGTAGGGTCCTCATGTTTGGAGATCTTAACAAAGGGGACAGATGGCATTAGTTAAGGGGGATTATTTATTAAGAATTCCTTCTGATGTATGTGACAGAAAATGAATTAAAACCTTCAGCAAACACACACACACACAAGCACATACACACACACATACACACATACACACACAATTTTTTGGCTTAATACAACTCCTGGGAAGTCCAAGGAGTTGGGCCAAGCAGATCTATCACTCAAAGTCTGAATGACTTTCCAAACACACTTGTTCTGTTGACTTGTGAGTCAAGATAAAGAGAACAATCCTCGGCCGGGCGCGGTGGCTCAAGCCTGTAATCCCAGCACTTTGGGAGGCCGAGACGGGCGGATCACGAGGTCAGGAGATCGAGACCATCCTGGCTAACACGGTGAAACCCCGTCTCTACTAAAAAATACAAAAAACTAGCCGGGCAAGGTGGCGGGCGCCTGTAGTCCCAGCTACTCGGGAGGCTGAGGCAGGAGAATGGCGTGAACCCGGGAGGCAGAGCTTGCAGTGAGCTGAGATCTGGCCAGTGCACTCCAGCTTGGGTGACAGAGCGAGACTCCGTCTCAAAAAAAAAAAAAAAAAAAAAAAGAGAGAACAATCCTCTTCTCAATAGAAATAGTCTGATTATCCCTGTTTGAGTCATGTGAACACTTCTGGATTAATTGGTTTCCAGAGAAATAAATATTTAAGTTGCTCTGAGAGTTTAGTTTAATTTGGATTTTCTTCTCTAGCCTCTCTGAATTCCCTGACTCCCTACATATCTCCATGATTGACAGTCTCATTAGAATCTCATGCAGTTGGGGAGGGACCCTGGCTGGTCAAAAATTTACCTGTGAAACAACAGGGAGCTATATCAGATGGTCTGGCAAGATTTCCACCTACTCTAAAAATTTATAGTTCTAAGGATCAAAATGTTATTAAAAGGATTTGAAATATATCAACTATAGGGCTTCAAACAATGCATTATAAATTGATTCTCAAGAATCATTTCTTAAATCTTCATTGTTTTTCTATTTTTTAAAGTAATACATGCTTATTATTAAAATTTTGGACAACTGGCCGGGCATGGTGGCTCAAGCCTGTAATCCCAGCACTTTGGGAGACCGAGACGGGCGGATCATGAGGTCAGGAGATTGAGACCATCCTGGCTAACACGGTGAAACCCCGTCTCTACTAAAAAAAAATACAAAAAACTAGCCGGGCGTGGTGGCGGGCGCCTGTAGTCCCAGCTACTTGGGAGGCTGAGGCAGGAGAATGGCGTGAACCCGGGAGGTGGAGCTTGCAGTGAGCTGTGATCCGGCCACCGCACTCCAGCCTGGGTGACAGAGCAAGACTCCGTCTCAAAAAAAATAAAAAAATAAAATAAAATAAAATAAAATTTTGGACAATTGAGAAAATCTCACTACTCAAAGAAGAACCCAATAGCATTTCAGTGTATGTCTGAATTAATAAATAACTTGATTTATTTGAATTAAAAGAAAGAAGACCTTAATAAAGACTGTGAGCTGTCTTCATTTTACATGCTTATAGGTGGAGTTGAACACGAAATCCTGGCATTTATGCCCCCAGTAAAAATGAGCAGATTTTTCCATTAATTCTGGCATATGTGCACTTGTGAAGGTCTTATGCCTCTAATTACTTGCTAGTGTCTGCTCTGCCCTGTGTACTACTCAGTAAGATGCACATCATTCAGGTCCAGTCATTGCTACTGTATTCTGTTGCATCCAAGCTTTACTATAATTTGCTTTTTATCTTGATATATTTCGGAAGAATCTTACGTATAGGCAGGAGTGGTGAGGTATGTGTTGAATGAAACCCATGGTTAATTTTGTGTTGATTCTACTCATCCATTCCTGCATTCATCCTTCATTTACTCATGTATTCAATTACCTTTTATGGAATTCATACTATGTTCCAGGGACTTACAGGGTAGTTGAGAAGTAAATGTGAACGAAAGAGACATACTTTATTTCTGCTAATAGCTTGACATTTAGTGGAAGATATGGAAAAAATAAACAAGTCAATGAAATAATTACAAACTTCCATAAGTACTATGAAGGAAACCGAGTGTTGACACTTACAGAATTTAGACAAGGCAAGGTTCTTCTTTGCTTTAAACCTTCCACAGCTCCCCATGGACTATGCAATGCAGTTCCAAGTCCTTAGCATGGCATTCAAGGCTCTTTAAAACATCTCATCTTGCCTGATGTTCCTGGCCACTGATGCTCTCAATACTCCAGGCACGACTAATTACTGGCCACTCCCTGTACATGTGTATTGTGCCAAGAGCTCAGATATTGAACTGTCAGTGATAGGAGTGGTTCTAAGCATGGTGGTGACACAATCTCATCCAATGTACACTGGATGGTAATTCTGCAGAGTGTGTAAGAGGGCCTGGTCAGGGAGAGACATGAGAACCTGTTAGGACACATCAATAGGGGTTCAGCAAGAGGATGGCATGGCCCGAAATGTTAGTGGGAAGGATAGATCTGTGAGATACTGAAGTGATCCATTCTTTAAGACTGGGTCATGGATTGGCTGTGAGGGCGAGGAGAAGGGGATAGCAAATGACTTCCAGCTCCTAGCCTTGAATAGGTTGGTGAGCTGCAGACTGAGGCAGTAAAAGTGGCAGAAAAGTGGTCTTAAGATAGTAATACTCCTTTAATCAATATATAAATTCTTCCAGAGAAAAGTAAGAAATAGTTTTTTCCTTTGGGACTGGTTAGAATCTTACAAGAAAAGTATCCAGACTTCTTGACAGTGGTGCTTGCACATCAAAGGGCATGGCAAGAGGATTATGTTACGAGCCTCTCATCTGGGGGTTCACAATTGTGACCTGCAGGCTGCAACTTGCTTGTAGACAAAGATAATTTTTCTTGCATTTTTAAACCGGGAAGTTCTCCACAGAATTCCTACTTTTCATATTAAAAAAAAATAAGATGATTTGCTAGTATTCTGACATGACAATGACTGGCTAAAATTGAGGGGTGACCTTCTCCTTCTGAAGGCATCTGCACCTTTGGTTCACCACAAGCCTCACCACTCTCTAATGTCTATCTCAGCTTCAGACTGAGTCCTCAGTGACTGCCATGTTGCAGGGCCCCTGTGCAACAATCTCAGGGACATGGAAGTCTGAGACCACAGAGCACATGGGTGATCACGGCTGTAAACACACAATCAATCTTCCCCAATTGCCAAGGAGGCTTGAATTTCCTCCAAGGTGCTCCACCAGCTGCCTTTCCCCTGGTAGTGCTCCCAGGCCGTAGCTGCTCTCCCCAACCAGTGCATGCTGGTGTCTTGGTTGGATTGAACCCAACAACCCACCCTGTACCAAGGAGTCCTGCAGGTTAACTGCAGCCTATCAACTATTTAAGCACTATTAACACTAATATTTTCAATAATATTAACAGGAACAAGTATAAACCACTTATTATATTCTAGGCACTCGTCCAAGGGCTTTGCATGTATACAGGACTCCTTCAATGAATCTGGGGTAGACACAATTATTCCCATTTTATAGATGTGGAAACGCACAGAGAAGTACCTTATGCAAAGTTACATGGTGTGTGATTAGCAAGAAAGAGGATGCTAGATTATACCCTTGGCAGTACTGCTCTTGAAGAATCTCTTGACCTGTACTATTGTTTTTAAATACAATACTGTCATTTTTAAATAAAAATTATTCCTGTTTTGTTTTACTTATTTTTCAAGTTTAGTGATGCATACTTGAAATCTTCCAGTGGTCACATCAACCTGAAATCACTGATTAATTCTAAATGGTCTGCCATATGGCGCTTTCCTGTTCTGTGTCTTTGTGCACACGTTTCTCTCGCATAAATTATGGCTCTCTCCTCCTCCTCCCATGCAAGTCCTGAGTCACATGTCCTCTGTTCTGGGCAGCTTCTGGTAGCAATTTGCATATGCCTTTTATAGGTGGCATGGCCACGTTTTCTGAGACAGTATTGATTTTAAATATTTGGCCCCATTGTTATACTTTCTCACACCTTGGAGCCAGATTGTGGATCCTTGATTCAGAATATGTCACTATGACATATTTATAGTCCTTTCGATCTCTATCGAAGTTTTACAAAATAATGTACAAGTCTCCCCTATGAGACAGTGAAGTCTTTCAGAGTAGAAGTCATGTTTTTCTCATTGCACACTGCAGCATGGAGCCCAGCTTGGGACTGACACATAATACAAATGGTATGAAGAATATTGCACGAAGTGGACAAAAGAAAAAAAAAAGGAGGAAATCTTGTACCTTTCTAGATCTCAGTTCTATGTCCTTTTCTTTACTTAATAGCACATTCAGTTTCCTTTTTCTCTATCCCTTCAAACCAGCTTTGTTGAAATGATGGAAACTCACTTTGAGGCTGATGACAGCTTTGTGTGTTACCACCCTAGGTACTTAAGTTTCAGCCAGCATCAAAGGCCTCAACCAGAAGCACCCATATATAAAAGGGCAGTGACCAGAATCCCAAGTGGGTGAGGGAAAGTGTGTAGTAAATGCATAACCATGCTGAGTTTAGAGCAGCGGTTCTGAGCCAGGGGTGATTTTTTCCATCCCTCCTCTCCCACTCCCATCCCCTGGGCAATGTCTGGAGACATTTTTGGTTGTTACAACTTGGGAAGGGGAAGATCTACTGGTAGTTAGTGGGTAGCAGTGAGGGATCCTACTGCATATCCTACAATTCACAGAATAGCCCCACGACAAAATATTTCCCAGACAAAAATGGAAATATTGCTGAAGCTGAGAAACCCAGGTTGAGAGAGTAGATCGGTTTCCTGTGTGCTGCTTCCAGTGCTGCTGTCACGGTGTTCCACAAAACACAGTGGCTTAAAACAATACAAGTTTGTTATCTTACAGTTCTGAAGGGCAGTATCTGAAATGGGTCTCTCTGGGCTAAAATCAAGGTATCAGCAGGCTGCATTCCTCTGGAGGTTCTGAGGAGAATCTATTCCCTACCTTTCTTTGCTTCCAGAGACCACCACATTCCTTGGTTTGTGGCTTCAGTCCTCCATCTTCAAAGCCAGCAACGTTTGCCAAGTCCATCTTAGGTTGGTGTCTTTCAGGGTCTCCCTCATATACCTCCTTCTTCCACTTACTAGGACCTTTGAGATTACATTGGGTCTACCCAGGTAAGCCGGGATAATTTATTTGTTTTCAGGTTACTTGATTAACTGCCTTCATCCTATTTGCATCCATAATTTCCTTTTTGCCGTGTAACCAGCATGTTCACAGTGTCTGAGTATTAGGATGTGGACATTTTGGGAGGCCACTACTTTGCCTACCATAGAGGATCTTCCCTGGTTAGGCAAGTATTGGCCATAGCTCAATCCTAAATCAAATGTATTTACTGGCTTTATCAAGCCAGTAAATCAAGCCAGTAAATACATTCATCAAGCCAGTAAATACATTTGATTTACGATTGAATTGTGGCCAGTACTTTACTTGACCCATGTTCAAGTCATTTCAATAATGCCCAAATACTATAATGTGATTTCACCATAATGAAGTGTGGACCGTTCAAACTGTGTAATTGATTTCATTTCCTTTCAGTTAGAGTTACTCACTGACCAAGGCCTGCCACATGACCTCCGATGGCACTGTGTTCTGAGCTGTTAACAGCTCTGGGCTCAGCCACGCCTGCCTCTCACTGTGATTACCAAGTGAGAGGCTTATACACAAGGATTAATAGCCAAATGGAAATCAATATGCCTATTCATTAAGTGCCAGATGCAATGACTTCCAATGCAGAGATAGGAGAGCCCAGAGACACTTCTCTCTCCTTCCCTGAAAGTTTAAGACGCTGGCCTAAATCTGCCCCTCAGTTACAGGAAGAGTGGAGGTGGAGAGAAAGAGCCCCGAATAGCCTCCCCTGAGAAGGAGGCTCAACCAGATGTGCTTACCACGGGGAGCAGGGGCACGCATGAGTGAGTGCACAGAAACATGGACCAGGCCCAGTAACCCGGCCCACTAATAAAATATGGCCAGGCGGATGCCCTGGGCTCTGACCAATCAATGATGACTAGACAGTGCTCCCTTAACCCAACTTAGACAATTAGGTGAAAAAAAGACTGGCTGACATGAATGTAGGTAGCCCCAGATTACACTCTTAGGAGGCATGCAGTAATTTGGCAACCTTGGGCAAAAAAGGATCATCCACATAACCTCTGCCTGAGACAACTGCCTTCTACAGCCTGCTGGAGCCTGGAGTGTGGCTCCCCACTGCCATCCTAAAACCTGGTCTTCCAGCCCACTTTAAGCAGGGTAGGTGCCTACAAACTAATATTCCCTGGAACATACAATGGTCTTTATATATATTATATTATATTATATATTTGTGATATATATTATATCTATATATCTATTATATATAATAGATATATAAATATCTATATGTTTATATCTATATAATATATTATAATTTATATATAATTGGGTGCACAGTAGGAACACAGCTATTAGGTTGGTGTGAAGGTAATTGAGGTCTTTGCCATTACTTTTCATGGCAAAAACCACAATTACTTTTGCACCAACCTAATACAATTGCAGGCCTGCTCCAACTCTTGACAGGAAGACCCTAGTGCTGCCTTGGCACGGAATGGAGACTGTGGTGCTGTTGTCCTTGACCTTGGGGTGTCACATGAGCCCAGATAAATATTCTCCTTTAGAAATGGCAGTATGATTTATTTGAAAGAAAGTGTATAATGAACATATGCTTCAAATGAAAGAATCACGATGATACTGTCAGGGCTCAGCCTGTTAGGCTAATGCTCTGTGGGGAGGTAGCTTGGAAATTGCTTTTAGGATGAGAATGGGCCACACGGAGTAAAGAAAGTGTGCCTGCTGGCAGCCAGAGGTCTCCTGTCTCTTCGCCTTCAATGTGCATGTGCCTAAGATGCTGGCTACAGTTGGCAGGGCTGTCGTTAGTGAACGTTGTTGCTGGATGCTGACCTCAAGGACTGTCTGGGCCTGGAGAGTGGGCTACGGCCCCAAACCTCTCCGAATTCCTGTCGTATGGTGCTCTATGGTGAGCCTGTTCCTCTCACCTTGATGATGTAAGAACCTAAATCACTCAGTCCCTCAGACAGCGTCCCCAGAGGTGCATTGGCTGCAGCCTCCACAGGGCCACCAGGGCAAATTGTTCCATTTGCTTTCTTGTTTTCTTCTGGATCAGTTCCAAATCTTTAACCCCTCCCCATCCCCACCTCACTCTGTCCCCTTCTCAACACAGACTGTACTTAAAAAAAAAAAAAAAAAAACCTGTCTGGGCATGGTGGCTGATGCCTGTAATCCCAGCACCTCGGAAAGCTAGCTTTGAACCTAGGAGTTTGAGACCAGCCTGGGTAATAGGATGAAACCTGGTCTCTACAAACCATAGAAAAAATTAGCTGGGCATGGTGGTTCACACCTGGAGTCCCAGCTACTTGGGAGGATGAGGTGGGAAGATCACCTGAGCCTGGGAGGTTGAAGCTTCGGTGAGCTGTGATTGCACCACTGCACTCCAGCCTGGGCAATAGAGTGAGACCCTGTCTCAAAAAATAAAATCCCAACACAAAAAACCCCTTGAGAAATGATCTCCCTCAGCTTTCTTTATGAATTAATCTGCCTCGAAATCATCCTATCCCTTCCTCTTGGTGCAGAAACTAAAATACATCCCAGTTTAAGATCTGTGACCCCAGGGGACTTGATCCCCTCTTCTTCCTCCCTTGCCCCAACACTTTATTCTGACACTCATATGTCATCAAAATCTGCCAGGAATCTCCGTTAAGTTGTAGACTGCTGAAGTCTCCTCTGCCCTTGACTGTGGTCCATCTCTCTCTGGTGACATCCCCTTTCTCCTTCATTCTCTGCCATGCAGCTTTTAGAAGTTGTTTACCTTCTCATCTACCACTCAACCTGAACCAGAGCCACTTGCCCTCTGCTCCCTCAACTGCCAACACCACCAGTGATCACATCTACTGTCTTTAAACCATGGATTTTCATGCTGTGTCTTCCCAGGTTCCTGCCCTTTTTACAACATTGACCACGCTCATCTTCTTGACTCTATGTTACAGCTTCCAAGACACCCTACACTTCCAGTGCTGCCCTTTCAGCTTTCCCTGTCACTTTCCCGTCTCTTGCCTGGGCTCCTCTGCCCACCATATTCATGATGTTGCTCAGGGTTCTCCCCTTGACACTTGCTTTTCACAGTCTTTGCCTACTCTCTGTGATCTTAATGGCCTCCATGCTGTTGACTCCCAAACATTTATCTTTGTGTATTGCATCTCCCTGAGCTTTAGATTTATATATTCAACTGTCTGCTGAACACATTGGTATATTCCATAAGCTTCCTCAAATCAAAAACTGAATTCATAACTCCCTTTATTCCCCAAACTGGCTTTTATTCCTCATTTTTGCTGCAAAATCACCATCCACCTAAGTTTCTCCCGCTCTGTTGTCCCCTCAACATCCAGTCAGTCACTAGATCTTGCCACTTTTGTCTCTTGTATATTTCTGGCAACTGTCACTTCTCTCACACCCTATTTCTGTGGTCTTAGTTAGCTCAGGATCCATGGCCTCTCACTGGGGCCATGACAGTGACTTCTCACTTAGGGTCCTGTGCGGCTGGCTCCTGCAGTCTTCTCCAGACTCCAAGTCTATAGCTCAGATCTTGCCTTCTGTGCCCCAGTGGCTTTAAGGGGACTGTCTTTACTCTCCCCACTTTTAAGGCTGGCAATTCCCTCCACACACCTTGTTTCAGTGCCTATTCATTTGCTAACTGGGTTCCTTATGTTGATGTATTAGTTTGCTAATGCTGCTGTAACAAAATACCACAAACTGATTGGCTTAAAACAATAGATGTGTATTCCCAAACAGTTCTGGAGAGTAAGATTCTGAAATCAAGGTGTCAGCAGAGCTGTGAGTCCGTTCTTGCACTGCTATAAAGAAATACCTTAAACTGGGTAATTTATAAAGAAGAGGTTTAATTGCTCATGGTTCCATTGACTGTTCAGGAAGCATAGTGGCTTCTGCTTTTGCGGAGGCCTCAGGAAACTTAACAATCATGGAGGAAGGTGAAGGGGAAGCAGGCACACCTTACATGGCCAGAGCAGGAGCAAGAGAGAGAAGTGGGAGGTACTACACACTTTTAAACAATGAGATCTTGTGATAACTTACTCACTATACCATAACAAAGGGGATAGCTCTAAATCATTAATGAGAACTCCACCTCCATGATCCAATCACCTCCCGCCAGACTCCACCTCCAACACTGGGAATTGCAATTAGACTTGTGATTTGGACTCGGTCACATATCTAGACCATATGATTCCACCCTGCCCTCTCCCAAATTTTATGTCCTTCTCAAATTTCAAAATACAATCATGCCTTTCCAACAGTCCCCTGAAGTCTTAACTTATTCCAATGTTAACTCAAAAGTCCAAAGTCCAAAGTGTCATCTGAGACAAGGCTAGTCCTTTCCATCTATGATCCTGTACAATAAAAAACAAATTAGTTACTCCCAAGATATAATGGGGGTACAGGCATTGGGTAAATACTCCCCTGGGGGTACAGGCATTGAGTAAATACTCCCAAAACGGAGAAGGTGGTCAAAATAAAAGGGCTACAGGCCCTATGCAAGTCCAAAACCCAGCAGGGCTGTCATGAAACCTCAAAGTTCCAAAATAATCTCCTTTGATCCCACGTCTCACATTCAGGGCACACTGGTGCAAGGAATGGGCTCCCAAAACCTTGGGAAGCTCCAACCCTGTGGCGTTGCAGGGTTCAGCCTCTGTGGCTGCTCTCAAGGGCTGATGTTGAGTGTCTGCAGCTTTTCCAGGTAAAGTGTGCAACCTGCTGGTGAATCTATCATTCTGGGATCTGGAGGATGATGGCCCTCTGTTCACAGCTCCACTAGGTAGTGCCCCACTACCCAACCCCACATTTCCTGTCTGCACTGCCCTAGTAGAGGTTCTCCATGAGGCTCTGCCCCTGGAGCAGGCTTCTGCCTGGACATCCAGGCTTTTCCATACATCCTCTGAAATCCAGGCAGAGGTTTCCACACCTCAATTCTTGCACTGTGTGCACCTGCAGGCTTAACACTATGTGAAAGCTTCTAAGGCTTATGGCTTGCACCCTCTGGAGTGGCCACCTGAACTATAAATTGGTCCCTTTGAGCGACAGCTGGAGCTGGACTGGCTGGGATGCAGAGAGCAGTGTTTGGAGGCTGTGTTGGGCAGTGGGGTCCTGGGTCTGGACCAAAAAACCATTCAGTCCTCCTAGGCCTCTGGACCTGTGATGGGAGGGGCTGCCACAATGTTCTCTGAAGTGCCTTCAAAGCCTTCTCCTCATTGTCCTATCAGCACTTGGCTCCTCTTATGCAAATTTCTGCATCCAGCTTAAATTCATTCCCAGAAAAGAGGTTCTTCTTTTCTACCACATGGCCAGGCTGAAAATTTTCCAAAGTTTTACACTCTGCTTCCCCTTTAAGTATAAGTTCCAGTTTCAGGTCATTTCTTTGTTCATGCATGTGCACATAGGCTGTTTGAAGCAGTTAGGTCACATCTTGAATACTTTGTTGGTTAGAGATTTTTCTGCCAGATACCCTAAATCATCACTCTCAAGTTCAAGGTCCCACAGATCCTTAGCTCTTCGCTAACATGTAAGTCACATTTTCTCCAGTTGCCAATATATTCCTCACCTCTGAGACCTGGGCCTCATTGTCCACATCACTATGAGTATTTTGGTCACAGCCATTCAGTAAGTCTCTAGGAAGTTCAAACTTTCCCTCATCTTTCTGTCCTCCTCTGAGCCCTCCATACTCTTCTAACCTCTGCTCATTACCCAATTCCAAGGTTGATTCCACATTTTCAGGTATCTTTATAGCAATGCACCACTCCAAGTACCAATTTTCTGTATTAGTCTGTTTTTGCGTTGCTATAAAGAAATACCCAAGACTGGGTAATTTATAAAGAAAAGAGGTTTAATGGCTTACAGTTTTGCAGGCTGTACAGGAAGCATAGTGGCTTCTACTTCTGGTGAGGCCTCGGAAGACTTATAATCATGGCAGAAGGCAAAGGAAAAGCAGACATGTCTTCATGGCCAGAGCAAATGCAAGAGAGAGAGTCAGGAGGTGACACACACTTTAAAAAAAAAACAGATCATGGGCACTCTCCTACTATAAAACCAGTACTAATGAGGGATGGTACTAAAGCACTCATGAGAACTCTGCCCCTGTGATCCAATCATCTCCCACCAGGCCCTACCTCCAACACTGGGAATTACAATCTGACATGATTTTGGGTGGGGACATAGAGCCAAACCAAATCAATGGCCATGCTCATGCTCCAGTTTGTGGTTGCAGGCAATGCTTGGTGTTCCCTGGTGTGCAGCTACATAACTCTAATTTCTGCCTCCATAATCATGCAGCATTCTCACTGTATTTCTGTGTCTTCACGTGGCATTCTCCTCTCTGTGTGAGTCTCTGTGACTCTTCCTTTCTTATAAGGACACCAGTCATATTAGATTAAGGTGCACCCTAATGACTTTATCATTCTCAGGTACCAGGGTTAGGATTTCGGCATATCTTTTTGGAGACACAATTCAACACCTAACAGTTGGGAATATCTTTCTTACGTTTATTTGCATGCCAAGATCTTTGTTAAGATTCAGATCTCCTCTCGGGTTTTCTTTCCTGCAGAAAGAATTCCCAAGATGCCTTGCTCCCATTTCCATCTTGGTGGCACCATCATATCACATTGAAGTTATTTTTATATGCCTTCTCCCCTGTTGGACTACTGGCCCCTCAAGGCCAAGGATATTCATATATGCCTAGGGCAAAGTCTGGTGTCTAACAGATGATATTCAAAGCAGAATTTAGATTTTGTGTGTGTGTACTTTAAATCTATTTTTTCTTTCTTGTGAGTTCTTGTTGCAAAAAGAAAATTCATGTTTTCCAAATCATGCCTGAGGGCACCCAAAAAAGATCCATTGGCATGTAGAAATAATACATTGGAATATCTATTTACATATTTTATATCTTCCTTTAGAAGCTTTTTGTCAAATGTGAGTTATAATGTTTATATTATATTTGTACATAGTACAGATATAAAATATAGAAATATTAATAAGTAATCAATAACATTAGTAAATACAAATACTGGCACATGCTAGCATATATCTCTATGTTTCCCTTTTAAACGACAACAATTACTAATTTAAAGTGGCTTCACCAAGGTAGGCAAAAAAAATCACATTTGCAAAAACACTCAGTACTCTGGCTCATATTCAAATGACCCATCCTCTTCTCTGACCCATCAGAGCTTCAACTCCTGTTGTACTGAGCCTTTGGTTTTAAAAAATTAACATTTTCCACTCCAGCCTGGGCTATAGAGAGAGACCTCAGCTCAAAAAACTGATAATGTTTAAGAATGCATGAGACTTAACACCTCCAGGGATGCTTTCATCAAATTTTTATTGTTTAAAATGTCAAACATTTACACAAATAGGAGATTAGTAAAATAAACCACTGCATGCCCACCACCCAGCTTCAGCAGTGAACACCTAGACAATCCTGTTTCGGTCACTCCCTACTCCCACCCCTGCATCAGTTACCCCTCCTCCCACACTAGGATTTTTCAGAAAGCTTTATTGAAGTATGATGTACATACACATGTATACATATACACAAGCACAGAAAAGCATATGCTATAAAATTAAAGCTCAGTGAATTTTCATAACCAAAAACCATTTGTGTAAATGCAAACCCCAGATGCCCACCTCGTCCTATCTACTGGCCACTGTCTCCACCCTCCATCCCATTCTCCTCACCTCAACAGCATGGGTTTGTGATTTTCTTCTTGCTTTTGTACTTTATGTAAATGAAATCATACTTATCCTGTATTATTTGAAGCTAATCCCACAATAATATCATTGTATTCATCAATATTTCAATATGTGTCTCCAAAAGATAAGAACTTTTAAAAAATGACCACAATACTGTTACAGAATTAGATTTCTACCCTCTGTATTTCCCTATTCAATCTTGGCTGCCACAATCAGGCAGACAGAAAGTGTAAGGTCCCTTTTATCTTGCATCTGCAGGGGAAACCTTAGCAGCAGATAGTAATTATTCTAGTCTGTCAAATAGATGCAAATATAATTGAATTTTTAAAGACATGTGTTGTTAATACCAACATATTACTATCTCTGGGAATGAGTGGAGGAGATCGTTGTGAGGGTCATTTACAGCCGACAGTGTAGGTTGGGGCATGGGACAGGTTGTTTACTGTGCCATGTTCTCCTCTGCCCCTTCGTGAGGTTTCAGACACACCAGATTCAACAATGACAGGGCTGGAAATGAAATGTCTCCACTCACACCTTTGCTGGTTGCTGATGTTTATTCTGTAGTGTGTTTATCCTAAGGCAGTTACAGAAAGTCCTCTTTGGGGAATTGGAAGAGCTGGAACTGGGGAAAACTGATCCTGGTTATGACTTTAGGTGAGGATAAATCTGCTTGTCCTGCTGTCCTTGATGACTGACTGCACTGTAGAGGAAGAATGTATCTTTTGAGCATTCATGTCAAGGATCCTTGACTGGAGAAATCCCTCTACAGCTGCAATCAGGGCATCTTGTAGAATGTATGGGTAAAGCAGAGATCTGCTGAGGTCCTTCACTTGTCAGAGGCGTAAGTGCCCTTGACTCGAACGCTCCAGCACCCTGCCTCTGGAAGCTTCCAGAGCCGTTGCCCTAATGTTGGTTCTATTCTAAGTCCACGAATGGAGCCTCTTGTTCCAGTCATGTCAGCCTGTGGAACTCAGTTCTGCCAGATTTTCACAGAAAATGCAATCACACTAGCATTGTGTGAGCTGTTGCCTTAGGGCTGAGAGTGCAAGTCAGAGGCCACACCACCTCCCAGACAGCCTCCTCCAGCTCCAGCCTTCTTCCCCCACCAGAGAGAACCTAGGGGCTCATTTCCTCAGGAGCAAACACATTCCTCCCTTCCCCAGAGTGAGTCATCCCGCTGTCTTCCTTTCCAAATCCCCTGCTACAAACTCTCAGCCAGTTTTCAGACCAACTTGTCAATGATTCATATTCAAATATTACAGAAGTCATAATAAGGGGTCAATAAATATTTCCAGAATGAAACTCTCCCTGCAGGTTGGCTATTAAAAGAGGAAAGAAACTAACATTAGCTGGGTGCTGTTATATGCCGATTATGATGCTACAGTCTCTCACAAATAATATCTCACTTAATTCTCACAACAACCTTGTGAAAAAGGCAGTATTATCCCTAGTTGGAAAGATAAGGAAACTGGCCAGGTGCAGTGGCTCATGCTTGTAATCCCGGCATGTTGGGAGGCCGAGTTTGGGGGCAGATCACCTGACGTCAGGAGTTCGAGACCAGCCTGGCCAACATGGTGAAATCCCTTCTCTACTAAAAATACAAAAAATTAGCCAGATGTGGTGGCGCACGCCTGTAATTCCAGCTACTCAGGAGGCTGAGGCATGAGAATCACTTTAGCCCAGGTGGTGGAGGTTGCAGTGAACTGAGATTCTGCCATTGCACTCCAGCCTGGGAGGCAGAGCATGACCATCTGAAAATAAATAAATAAAAGGAAACTGATACTTAGAGGGATGAAGTGATTTGCTGGAGGTCATCCAGTTAGTAACTGAGGACAAGCGCTCAAGTCTCTGTTCTCACAGTCTTACACAGTAGTTGTATCACTGTGGATAACTTTGTCCAGCCCAGGATGCTTGGGATGCTTCCACAACATCCCCTCTGAGTGGGGGTCCAGTCTTGACTTCTGTGTCTATGAGGGTAGGGCACTCACCTATTTGAGAAGCCCCATTTCACTTGTGAAGAGGTCTGTAGCTAAAAACATCTGACTTATATTGAGCTGAGTTATAACTCTTTGAAATACTATCACTTGGTACCTACTCCTTCTCAAAAGATAACAAACACAAAATAAGATCACACAGGGCATGGTGGCTTACATCTGTAATCCCAGTACTTTGGGAGGCCGAGGCGGGAGGATCATAAGATCAAGAGATAGAGACCATCCTGGCCAACATGGTGAAACCCTGTCTCTACTAAAAATACAAAAATTAGCTGGCCGTGGGGGCAAACACCTGTAGTCCCAGCTACTTGGGAGTCTGAGGCAGGAGAATTGCTTGAACCTAGGAGGTGGGGTTGCAGTGAGCCGAGATCGCGCCTCTGCACTCCAGCCTGGCAACAGAAAGAGATTTCGCCTCAAATAAATAAATACATAAATACATAAATAAGATTACTTTTTAATATGTGAGAGGAGTCTTGTGTTCTCAAGATCAATATGACAAGTATTCCAACCCTACTAACACTCCTGAAACTTTTATAAGCATGCCACTTATGAGCAGATGAGGATTGCTGATCAATCAAATAATTCAATGATAACCAAAAGATGGGAGTTCTTCATTAGATATCAAAGTAGACAAGTGGTATTTGTTTGACTCAACATTCTTTGCTTTAGGAAATCACCTCTTTCCATGTGGGCTTGAGGGATCTGTAAATCATATTGCCTCACCCTCTTGGCAGATACGGGATGCCACTCAACTTAGGATGGCCTCTCAGAATAGTCCCTTCTCAGGCACTGGGCTGGGTGCTAAAAGCTGGGGTATCTTATGGCTCAGGCCAGTCTCATTTTCTTTCTTTACCTACTCTCAATCCTTAGGTGATGTCCAGTCCCACGGCTCTAAATATTATCTAAATGTTAGTAACTTGCATTATATATATATATATATATATATATATATATATATATATATATATATTGT
>NW_016817272.1:246660-273859 GCF_001698545.2 Rhinopithecus bieti | reverse complement strand
TATATATATATATATATATATATATACTGTTCAGTATTTCTCCATGGCTGTCTAACAGGCATCTTACATTTAGCATGTTTGAAACTTAGCTCTCTGACCTGGTTTGTTGGCTTACACCTGTAATCCCAGAACTTTGGAAGGCTGAGGTGGGAGGATCGCTTGAGATCAGGAATTTGAGACAAGCCTGAGCAACATGGTGAAGTCCTGTCTCTGCAAAACCTACACCACTGGGTGTGGTGGTGCACACCTGTAGTCCCCCTGTTTGGGAGGCTGAGGTGGGAGAATTGCTTGAGCCCTGGAGGTCTAGGCTGCAGTGAGCTGTGATGGTGCCACTGCACTCCAGCCTGAGTGATAGAGTGAGACTCTTTCTCAAAAAAATAAGTAAATAAATAAAACTGAGCTCTCTATATCCACCTCACTCAATGTATGCCTCTCATAATTTACCACATTTTGATGAGCGGCAACTCCATTTCATCACTTGGAAAAACTCCCAGAAATCACCTTGAAGTCTTCACCTTCTACACACAATCTATGAGCAAATTCCACCTCTAGCTTCAAAATATGCTCCAAATCGTACCTCTGTAAATTTCTTGAAATACTGTGATTTTGCTGGAAACCATGATGACAATTGCATCCATAGCATCAGATAGGAATCTGATTCCCCGACCCTCCCTTGTTCTCTGAGGAAGAGAAAAGCAGCCCCTGAGAACTGGGATCTGCCTGGCACTCACACACAGAGCACCCACATCAGACAAAGCCCCTCTGTGACTATGATGGATTAAGACAAAAACAAAAACATTGTCCAAATGCAACAGTGACCAAACATCTTCCTAGCCTGGTTAATATGAATGATTGCTGCTTCTTTACCAGTCAAATTTTCAGCCTCACTCTCTTCTTCCCACCTTCAAGATAAGAATGATTAAGATACATAGTTATGGATTAGCCTGATGGCACCCAAAGCCCCCACTTCCTTATTCCCCACTCTCAAATCACTTGACAGAACCCTAAACCCTGCAGTAAGTCACACCCATTTTTTTAAACTGAGACATTCCACACTTCTCCTTATTGCAACAAATCAATAAAACTAAACTACAGACTGGTGGCCTTTGGCTGGAGGACACTCATACCCCTACAATTTAATCTCTGCACAACATCATGTAGAAACTTCTAAAGCATCAGAACACATCACTGTCCTGCTGAACACCTTTCCATCGCATCCTGCCTTACTTAGGGCAAAGTACAAAGTCCTTATTACAGTCTATAAGGCTCTAAATGATAGCGAACCCCAAACCCCAAACCTCATCTTATACTACTCCCTTCTTTGTGCTTGATTTTTTAGAAGCAATGGTTTTCTTGCAGTTTCCTAAGCATGATGAACAACTTCCAATCTCGAGGGCCTCCATACTTGCTGTTTCCTAAATCTAGATTACTCTTTCTCCAGATGCGGATATTCACAGAACTTACTTTCTCACTTCCTTCAGGTTTTGGCTTAAATATCAATATTACATTTCAGAGAGGCTGTCTCTGCCATCCTATCTGGAAAGCACCCCTCACAATGACACCTTATTGCCTTACCATACTTTTTTCTTCTTTATCACATACGTCATCACATGACATGTTACCTTTCAAAATCTTAAGCTTCAAGAGGCAGAAGAGTGATTGTTGTCACTGCTGTACCCCCAGCACTAGAGCAGTATATGCCACACACATTAAATGTAGGTTTATTGAATAAATGAATTAATAAATAAATCTGAAGGTGGGCACATGGACTAAGCTAGGCCGATAAGAATCCTTCCATGAGATACCTTCCAGGGGCACTGGGAATAGAAAGCCCTTCTTCTTTTGTCCATCACAATTCAAGGGGCTAAATTTGAGACTGCCAGTGACCTTCTTGTCTACCAGGGGTGGAGTGGGGAAAGTGCCGCTGAGAGTGAAGCCAACATTCTGAGGGAACAAGGTGGAAGGAGGGCACAAGACAGCCCTGATAACATCGATTGAGCCCCTGTATTCAGCTGGGTTTAAGGCAGTTCTACTACAGACTGTCCAATTATTTGGATCAATAAATGCTATTTTATTGCCTAAGTAAATTTTTTTTTTTTTTAGCAGAGTCTCACTTTGTCACTCAGGCTGGAGTGCAGTGGCATGATCGCAGCTCACTGCAGTCTCAGGTGATTCTCATGCCTCAGCCTCCTGAGTAGCTGGGTTCACAGGTGTGCGCCATCATGCCTGACTAAATTTTATGTTTTTAGGAGAGGTGGAGTTTTGCCACGTTGGCCAGGTTGGTCTTGAACTCCTGGCCTCAGGTAATCTGCCCGCCTCAGCCCCCCAAACTTCTGGGATTACAAGCACGAGCCACCATGCACAGCTATTGCCTAAGTGAATTTAAGTCACTTGAAGCAGAAGGAGTTCTAATTAATACAGACACTTTCCTAAGGTATGACTTGCGGGTTTGACTATGATATTCCAGGTACATCCAAATGACAGCACAGGGCAGAACAACATGCCTTTATCTCTGTTTTTTAGACTTCACACTTCTGTGATCACAGCCTGGATGGTGTTTGTCTATTGGCCAGCATGTCACAATGTTGGTGCCTATTGAGCTTATTCTACAGAGGTACCTTGTTTCCTGAAAAAAAAGAACTCCGCCTTTACATTTTGTGGAGGCTAGATGTTTTTTCTTTATTGCTTAGGTGACTATTTCTGTGAAAGAATGTCAGTGATATCACCTGCAAGACTGGTTCTACATTCAACAGAGGAAGAGTATCAGTATGCTGGACCTTTGTCTGAGAGAACAAATTCAGATTGACTTCTATGCAGGTCTTAGAAAATGCTCAATGGAGGGGAAATGTCAGTGTGAGGTCCTTGAATGGATATGTAGTTCATCCACTTCTCCATGCACACTATCATCCCATTCATTTACAGAAGCATCGTTTCAGAATTGTCTTAATTATTTGCCTGAGGCTTTCATCAAACAAAGATCATTGCAAGATACAGTCATTATTGCATTATCTCTGCAAGACACAGTAAAAATATTATTGCACTCACCATCTATTGCATTTCCTGGTGTTAACTAAGTAAACTCTCACAGGAGAAATGACATTTAAAATTAATACAAGAAAACACTTGGCTTCTCCTGAAGAAATGGAGTGCTTTCTCCTTGTGGTATTAAGAATAAAGTAACTGATTCTGCTCACCTTTCACATTGTCTCCTGGGAAGTTCAAGGTCAGTCCTCTTTTTTTGTTTGTTTGTTTGTTGAAGCTTAACTATAGACATTCGCTTGGCTCTGAGGAGGGTGTCTGTACATTTCATTAACTTTTTGCTTTGATTCTAATCTCCTAATTTTAATAGTATTTTCCCCAAATCCTGTCTTTATTTTTTCTTTTTTAAATCATAATTTCATTGAGTGTGTTCTTGTCAGTATGACCTAATTTTGTGCATGTGTTTATAACAAAGTCCTGTGGGCTGGGTCCAGAGTCCTAACACAGCCTTAATCATGAGGAACTAGATAATAGCTCTTGGACAAATTAAATGATCTCCCGAGATCTCATTTTCCTCACCTGAAAAATGAGGTCATTGGGTTCTTTTAGCCCTAATCTCCTCCTTAATTGGATAGAGACCCAGGGCATTGATGGATTTCATTTTCTTCATAGATGTACACACGGGCATCACCAGACTGTCCCTCATTCCTGCAGTGATGTAGCTCTCAGCCAGGAGACTCACATTTGCTTTAGAGTTTTGCTCAGTTTTTAGTGGAATGCATCTCTTACCATCTGCATTAGTCTTCTCAGGCTTCTGTAACAAATTTTCACAAACTAATTGGCTTAGCCAACAAAAATTTATTCTCTCAATCTGAAGGTCAGAAGTCTGAAATCAGTATCACAAGACTGAAGTCAAGGTGCCAATAAGACTGAGATCCCTCTGCAGGCTTTGGGGAGAATCTGTCCCTTGCCCCTTCCAGCTTCTAGTGGCAGCCAGTATTCCTTCATTTATGGCTACTTCACTCCAGTCTCTGTGGCCACATTGCCTTCTCCTCTTCTCCATGTGCTCTCTTATAAGGACACTTGTGATTGCATTTATGACCCACCTTCATAATCTAGGATAATCTCATGTCAAGATCCTTCATGTAGTCACATCTAGAAAGACTCTTTGTCCTTACAACACTTACAAGTTCTAGTGGTTAGAACCTCATATTTTTGAGCTGACTTCACCATTTTATACCAGCCTTGTCAATGCCATGAGCAAGGAGAGGAGATAAGTGGTTGCAGTGGCATTTCAGCCTCCGAATCATAGCTGTGACCTTTGTAAAATCAATCATAGAGATGGATGTCAATGGGGATGGCTCCAACATTTTTAAATGCATTGAACTTTTTCAGACAAAGAAGATAGAGAGCAGGTCTATGGATCTAGGGTCTAAGCTTCTTGTTAAGTACACAATGAAACCCTCAATGCCCCAGCACCCTGCTAGAGACAGGAAACAGATGACCTGTTCAAAGATCTTTTGTTCTTTTTTCTTCTAGGTCATTATTCTGAGTGAGGGTGGTATGGGAGGGAAAAACTGCAGAAGCAACTGAAAACCTTCCACAGGCAATGTTTTACTGAAAATGTAAAGTTCTCAGATCCATGTCCTACCAGCTCCCAAGGTTTTTGGCTTTTGGCTTTCTGCTGTCTCACTCTCTCTCTTCCTTTTTCCGTGCATACATGGCTGATAGGTAAGATTGTTAATAAACTGTTTTGATTTAAATACATTAATTCAAAGTCCCACTCTCAAAACTCATTATGTGGGTTTTCCCTGTATGGAACTGGCAAGTCACTACACCTTTCTAGACTTCAGTTTGCTCACTTGTAACTTGAAGGGGATGAGTAGTGAGGGGACAGGCAGGAAGGGATGTGCAGTGTGATGAAGACTGCATCATGTAGTAGAACAGCCCACGCTTCAGAGCCAGGCAGACTGGAAATAGAAACTTGGCTCTGACACTCTGCTAGTAGGGTGCTCTGAGCAAGTTGCTTTTCTCTCTGAGTCGCAGGCTCCTCATCTGTAAAATGGGGATACGAATTGGTAAGAGGATTCATGGAGGTAAAATGTCTTGTATAGAGCCTACACACAGGCATTCTCTGTTATTTATATCTAAATCTAGAAGTATCAAGGATATAGCTAGCTAGCTAGCTATAGGAAAATTATATATATATATATAATAAGATGCCTATAGGTAATATGTATCTATCTATCTATCTCTCTATCTATCTATCTATCTATCTATCTATCTATCTAGCCATCTGATATAGTATGGCTGTGTCCCCACCCAAATCTCAACTTGAATTGTATCTCCCAGAATTCCCACATGTTGTGGGAGGGACCTAGGAGGAGGTCACTGAATCATGGGAGCAAGTCTTTCCCATGCTATTCTCATGATAGAATACATTTCACGAGCTCAGATAGAGTTCTCGGGGTTTCTGCTTTTGCTTCTTCATCATTTTCTCTTGCTGCCACCATGTAAGAAGTGCCTTCACCTCCCGCCATGATTCTGAGGCCTCCCCAGCCATGTGGAACTGTAAGTCCAGTTAAACTTCTTTGTCTTCCAGTTTTGAGTATGTCTTTACCAGCAGTGTGAAAATGGACTAACACAGTAAATTGGTACTGGGAGTGGGGTGTTGCTGAAAAGATAACTGAAAATGTGGAAGCAACTTTGGAACCAGGTAACAGGCAGAGGTTGGAACAGTTTGGGGGGCTCAGAAGGAGGCAGGAGAATGTGGGAAAGTTTGGAACTTCCTAGAGACTTGTTGAATGGCTTTGCCCAAAATGCCGATAGTGATATGGACAATAAGGTCCAGGCTGAGGTGGTCTCAGATGGAGATGAGAAACTTGTTAGGAACTGGAGTAAAGGTGACTCTTGTTATGTTTTAGCAAAGAGACTGGTGGCATTTTGCCTCTTCCCTAGAGATTTGTGGAACTTTGAACTTGAGAAAGATGATTTACAGTATCTGACAGAAGAAATTTCTAAGCAGCAAAGCATTCAAGAGGTAACTTGGGTGTTGTTAAAAACATCCAGTTTTATAAAGGAAGCAGAGCATAAAAGTTTGGGAAATTTGCAGCCTGACTATCTGATAGAAAATAAAAACTCATTTTCTGGGGACAAATTCAAGCCAGCTGCTGAAATGTGCATAAGTAGCAAGGATCCTAGTGTTAATCCCCAAGATCATGGGGAAAGTATCTCCAGGCCATGGCAGAGACCTTCACAGCAGCCCCTCCTATCACAGGCCTGGAGGCACAGAAGGAAAAAGTGGTTTTGTGGGCCAGGCCCAAGGTCCCTGTGCTTTGTGTAGCTTAGGGACTTGGTACCCTGTGTCCCAGCTGCTCCAGATGTGGTTGAAAGGGGCCAATTATAGCTTAGGCCATGATTTCAGAGGGTGGAGGTCTGAAGACTTGGCAGCTTCCATGTAGTGTTGAGCCCGCAAGTGCACGGAATTCAAGAATTGAGGTTTGGGAACCTCTGCTTAAATTTCAGAAGATGTATGGAAACACCTGGATGTCCAGGCAAAGGTTTGCTGCAGAGGTGGGGCCCTCATGGAGAACCTCTGCTAGGGCAGTGTGGAAGGAAAATGTGGGGTCAGAGCCCCTACACAGAGTACCTACTGAGAAACAGCCTAGTGGAGCTGTGAGAAGACAGCCACCATCCTCCAGACTCCAAAATGGTAGATCCACTGACAGCTTGCACCACATGCCTAGCAAAGCCACAGACACTCAATGCCAGCCTATGAAAGTAGCAGAAGGGGAGCTGTACCCTGCAAAGCCACAGGGGCAGAGCTGCCCAGGACCATGAGAACCCACCTCTTGCATCATTGTGACCTGGATGTGAGACCTGGAGTCAAGTGATCATTTTGGAGCTTTAAAATTTGACTACCCTGCTGGATTTCAGACTTGCATGGGTCCTGTAGCCCCTTTGTTTTGGTCATTTTTCTCCCATTGGAACAGCTGTATTTACCTGTACTCTGTACCCCCATTGTATCTAGGAAGTAACTAGCTTGCTTTTGATTTTACAAGCTTATAGGCAGAGGGACTTGCCTTGTCTCAGGTGAGACTTTGGACTGTGGACTTTTGGGTTAATGCTGAAATAAGACTTTGGAGGGCTGTTGGGAAGGCACCATTGGTTTTGAAATGTGAGGACATGAGATTTGGAGGGGTCAAAGGCATAATAATATGGTTTGGCTGTGTCCCCACCCAAATCTCAACTTGACTTATGTCTCCCAGAAATCCCACGTGTTGTGGGAGGGACCTAGTGGGAAGTAATGGAATCACGGGAGCCAGTCTTCCCCATGCTATTCTCGTGATAGTGAATGAGTCTAACAAGATATGATGGGTTTATCAGGGGTTTCCACTTTTGCTTCTTCCTCATTTTCTCTTGCTACTGCCATGTAATAAGTGCCTTCTGCCCCTTGCCATGATTCTGAGGCCTCCCCAGACATGTGGAATTGTAAGTCCAATTAAACCTCTTTTTCCTCCCAGTCTCATGTATGTGTTTATCAGCAGCATGAAAACGCACTGACACACCATTTATCCATCCATCCATCTATCCATCCATTCATCCTTGCATCCATCCATCCATCCATTCATCCATCCATCATCGGTGTCTCAAATTCATACCTTGATTCAGACACTGATAAGCTGCTGAGAACATGACACAGATCAGTACAAGAAACTTTGCTACCTCCTAGAACTCTCACCCTGAAGTGCTTAAAAAAACTTTTCATTTTAGAGAAGTTCTAGATTTTTGAAAAAATTGTGAGGATAGCACACAGCTTTCCCACATGTCCCACACCTGGTTCCCCTTTTATTAACATCTTACTTTAGTATGGTATATTTGTCACAATTAATGAACCAATTTTTGATTCACTATTATTGACTAAAGTTCATAGTTTTTAAAAGATTTACTTAGTTTTTTCCTAATGTCCTTTTTCTATTCCAGGATGCCATCAGGATATCACCTTATAAATATAAGGTGTTGTTGAAACCCTAACTCCAGTACTTCAGAATGTGACCTGATTTGGAAATGGAAATAAAGTGGATATAATTAGTTAATATGAGGTCATACTGGGGTAGGATGCATTCTTAATCCACTGGTTTCCTTATAGGAAGAGGGTAATTTGGACACAGACAGAGATGGAAGACAGAGATGGAAGCAGAGATTAGAGTGATGCTGTGTGAGCCAAGGAACACCTGGGGCTATCAGGGGTGGGGGAGGCACGGGAAGATCCTCCCCTAGAGACTTCAGAGGGAGCTTGGCCCTGCCAACACCTTGATTTCAGACATCTACCCTTCAGAACTGTGAGGTAATAAATT
The DNA here is from genome assembly GCF_001698545.2 of Rhinopithecus bieti. NCBI lineage: Eukaryota > Metazoa > Chordata > Mammalia > Primates > Cercopithecidae > Rhinopithecus > Rhinopithecus bieti. Next base: position 265,523 of record NW_016817272.1, on the reverse strand, counting down.
TCTGTTGTTTTAAACTACCCCGTTTGTGGCAATTTGTTATGGCAGCCTGATGAATTGATTGCAGCTGCTATGTTTCCTGAGGCTGCTCTTGGCTTGGGCAGTTTCTTAGGCCTTCCTTCTTTTTGCTGACCTTGACTGCATTTTCCTTTACAGATGTGGGAGGGGTAGCAACTGAGAAGGGCACAAGCAGGGCTTCTGGGATGAAGGTAGGTTTATCTGGACAGCGGTTACAAGGATGTGCCCTCTTTGTCATAATTCATCCAAGTGTATACTTAGGATTTGTGCCCAGTTTTGTATGTGTTCTATAGTTCAATAGAAAGTTTACTTCAAAAGGTATTGTTCATCTAGGTAGAAGACATTGGCAACTTCATTTCTGCCAATCAAGGAAAATGACTAAGGCAATCTCGATCATTTTAGGAGGTTTATCTGCCAAAGTTAAGGACACACACTCAGGAGACAGGTCTATGCCTTTCTCCCAAGAAAATTTTGAGGGTTTCAAATTTAAACGGGAAAAGGTGGGATACTGAAAAATACACAGTTTTCATGTGGGAGGGGTGTAGGGGGAAGGAGTCATTCGTGCTTTTGTCTGGCTCAGTGAATCTGCATTTTTACATAAGGTAACATAGACAATAGGGCAGAGGCAACAATCAGGTGTGCATTTGTCTCAGGTGGGCCGAGGGATGACTTAGAGTTCTGTCTTTGTCCCCCGCACCTGTGAAGATAAGCAATCGCCTTACATTGCAAAGAAATTTCCCTGTGGGAACAATTTGCGGGAGGTATGTAGTTTTTCATTTTTGTAGTCATCTTATTTAAGAACTAAAATGGGAGGCAGGTTTGTGTGATCCAGTTCCCAGCTTGAGTTTTCCCTTTGGCTTAGTGGGTTTGGGGTTCCAAGATTTATTTTCCTTTCACACTTTAAAGAGGTTGTAGATCAATTGTGATTCTAAAAGTAAAATTTATTTTTCTGTATCAGTTGCATTTGTCTTCAAGACAGAGAAATCTCAACTCAAGCTGGTTTAAAAAAGGACTTTATTATCTCAGGTACCAGGAACTTGTGAGATAGGCACACCTCAGTGGCAGCTGATTTGTTGGCTTGGTGATGGCAGCAAAGACCCGGGTCTTACTCTCTCGGCACTGGCTGTGTCCTCAGGCTGGAATGTGATGGCTGCAGCCATTCCAGACATCACATCCAGACCCTTAATATTCAGTGTTGCTTCCTGTGAGTCTCGCTCAAGAGCCAGGGACCTTCCCAGCAGTTTCTCCCTCTCAAAAAAGTCTTCTCCTCATGCTGCCTCCGGTCAGAAGTGAAGCAGAGAATGAAGAATCTCAGTATTGGTAACAAATATTGTCTCAATGACTGAAGGGGAGAAAAAAGCAAACACCTCCTCTAACCATCTGGCCCCAACCCTGAGTCTTCAGAGCAGGCCCACACTGTCACTCCATCCTGAGGAGGATGGGTGGCGAAGGGGTCTGTGGGAGCTGGACGATGGTAGTGATCAAGAAATCCATTGAGTAGATACTNTCTATCTATCTATCTATCTATCTATCTATCTATCTAGCCATCTGATATAGTATGGCTGTGTCCCCACCCAAATCTCAACTTGAATTGTATCTCCCAGAATTCCCACATGTTGTGGGAGGGACCTAGGAGGAGGTCACTGAATCATGGGAGCAAGTCTTTCCCATGCTATTCTCATGATAGAATACATTTCACGAGCTCAGATAGAGTTCTCGGGGGTTTCTGCTTTTGCTTCTTCATCATTTTCTCTTGCTGCCACCATGTAAGAAGTGCCTTCACCTCCCGCCATGATTCTGAGGCCTCCCCAGCCATGTGGAACTGTAAGTCCAGTTAAACTTCTTTGTCTTCCAGTTTTGAGTATGTCTTTACCAGCAGTGTGAAAATGGACTAACACAGTAAATTGGTACTGGGAGTGGGGTGTTGCTGAAAAGATAACTGAAAATGTGGAAGCAACTTTGGAACCAGGTAACAGGCAGAGGTTGGAACAGTTTGGGGGGCTCAGAAGGAGGCAGGAGAATGTGGGAAAGTTTGGAACTTCCTAGAGACTTGTTGAATGGCTTTGCCCAAAATGCCGATAGTGATATGGACAATAAGGTCCAGGCTGAGGTGGTCTCAGATGGAGATGAGAAACTTGTTAGGAACTGGAGTAAAGGTGACTCTTGTTATGTTTTAGCAAAGAGACTGGTGGCATTTTGCCTCTTCCCTAGAGATTTGTGGAACTTTGAACTTGAGAAAGATGATTTACAGTATCTGACAGAAGAAATTTCTAAGCAGCAAAGCATTCAAGAGGTAACTTGGGTGTTGTTAAAACATCCAGTTTTATAAAGGAAGCAGAGCATAAAAGTTTGGGAAATTTGCAGCCTGACTATCTGATAGAAAATAAAACTCATTTTCTGGGGACAAATTCAAGCCAGCTGCTGAAATGTGCATAAGTAGCAAGGATCCTAGTGTTAATCCCCAAGATCATGGGGAAAGTATCTCCAGGCCATGGCAGAGACCTTCACAGCAGCCCCTCCTATCACAGGCCTGGAGGCACAGAAGGAAAAGTGGTTTTGTGGGCCAGGCCCAAGGTCCCTGTGCTTTGTGTAGCTTAGGGACTTGGTACCCTGTGTCCCAGCTGCTCCAGATGTGGTTGAAAGGGGCCAATTATAGCTTAGGCCATGATTTCAGAGGGTGGAGGTCTGAAGACTTGGCAGCTTCCATGTAGTGTTGAGCCCGCAAGTGCACGGAATTCAAGAATTGAGGTTTGGGAACCTCTGCTTAAATTTCAGAAGATGTATGGAAACACCTGGATGTCCAGGCAAAGGTTTGCTGCAGAGGTGGGGCCCTCATGGAGAACCTCTGCTAGGGCAGTGTGGAAGGAAAATGTGGGGTCAGAGCCCCTACACAGAGTACCTACTGAGAAACAGCCTAGTGGAGCTGTGAGAAGACAGCCACCATCCTCCAGACTCCAAAATGGTAGATCCACTGACAGCTTGCACCACATGCCTAGCAAAGCCACAGACACTCAATGCCAGCCTATGAAAGTAGCAGAAGGGGAGCTGTACCCTGCAAAGCCACAGGGGCAGAGCTGCCCAGGACCATGAGAACCCACCTCTTGCATCATTGTGACCTGGATGTGAGACCTGGAGTCAAGTGATCATTTTGGAGCTTTAAAATTTGACTACCCTGCTGGATTTCAGACTTGCATGGGTCCTGTAGCCCCTTTGTTTTGGTCATTTTCTCCCATTGGAACAGCTGTATTTACCTGTACTCTGTACCCCATTGTATCTAGGAAGTAACTAGCTTGCTTTTGATTTTACAAGCTTATAGGCAGAGGGACTTGCCTTGTCTCAGGTGAGACTTTGGACTGTGGACTTTTGGGTTAATGCTGAAATAAGACTTTGGAGGGCTGTTGGGAAGGCACCATTGGTTTTGAAATGTGAGGACATGAGATTTGGAGGGGTCAAAGGCATAATAATATGGTTTGGCTGTGTCCCCACCCAAATCTCAACTTGACTTATGTCTCCCAGAAATCCCACGTGTTGTGGGAGGGACCTAGTGGGAAGTAATGGAATCACGGGAGCCAGTCTTCCCCATGCTATTCTCGTGATAGTGAATGAGTCTAACAAGATATGATGGGTTTATCAGGGGTTTCCACTTTTGCTTCTTCCTCATTTTCTCTTGCTACTGCCATGTAATAAGTGCCTTCTGCCCCTTGCCATGATTCTGAGGCCTCCCCAGACATGTGGAATTGTAAGTCCAATTAAACCTCTTTTCCTCCCAGTCTCATGTATGTGTTTATCAGCAGCATGAAAACGCACTGACACACCATTTATCCATCCATCCATCTATCCATCCATTCATCCTTGCATCCATCCATCCATCCATTCATCCATCCATCATCGGTGTCTCAAATTCATACCTTGATTCAGACACTGATAAGCTGCTGAGAACATGACACAGATCAGTACAAGAAACTTTGCTACCTCCTAGAACTCTCACCCTGAAGTGCTTAAAAAAACTTTTCATTTTAGAGAAGTTCTAGATTTTGAAAAAATTGTGAGGATAGCACACAGCTTTCCCACATGTCCCACACCTGGTTCCCCTTTTATTAACATCTTACTTTAGTATGGTATATTTGTCACAATTAATGAACCAATTTTGATTCACTATTATTGACTAAAGTTCATAGTTTTAAAAGATTTACTTAGTTTTTTCCTAATGTCCTTTTCTATTCCAGGATGCCATCAGGATATCACCTTATAAATATAAGGTGTTGTTGAAACCCTAACTCCAGTACTTCAGAATGTGACCTGATTTGGAAATGGAAATAAAGTGGATATAATTAGTTAATATGAGGTCATACTGGGGTAGGATGCATTCTTAATCCACTGGTTTCCTTATAGGAAGAGGGTAATTTGGACACAGACAGAGATGGAAGACAGAGATGGAAGCAGAGATTAGAGTGATGCTGTGTGAGCCAAGGAACACCTGGGGCTATCAGGGGTGGGGAGGCACGGGAAGATCCTCCCCTAGAGACTTCAGAGGGAGCTTGGCCCTGCCAACACCTTGATTTCAGACATCTACCCTTCAGAACTGTGAGGTAATAAATTTCTGTTGTTTTAAACTACCCCGTTTGTGGCAATTTGTTATGGCAGCCTGATGAATTGATTGCAGCTGCTATGTTTCCTGAGGCTGCTCTTGGCTTGGGCAGTTTCTTAGGCCTTCCTTCTTTTGCTGACCTTGACTGCATTTTCCTTTACAGATGTGGGAGGGGTAGCAACTGAGAAGGGCACAAGCAGGGCTTCTGGGATGAAGGTAGGTTTATCTGGACAGCGGTTACAAGGATGTGCCCTCTTTGTCATAATTCATCCAAGTGTATACTTAGGATTTGTGCCCAGTTTTGTATGTGTTCTATAGTTCAATAGAAAGTTTACTTCAAAAGGTATTGTTCATCTAGGTAGAAGACATTGGCAACTTCATTTCTGCCAATCAAGGAAAATGACTAAGGCAATCTCGATCATTTTAGGAGGTTTATCTGCCAAAGTTAAGGACACACACTCAGGAGACAGGTCTATGCCTTTCTCCCAAGAAAATTTTGAGGGTTTCAAATTTAAACGGGAAAAGGTGGGATACTGAAAATACACAGTTTTCATGTGGGAGGGGTGTAGGGGAAGGAGTCATTCGTGCTTTTGTCTGGCTCAGTGAATCTGCATTTTACATAAGGTAACATAGACAATAGGGCAGAGGCAACAATCAGGTGTGCATTTGTCTCAGGTGGGCCGAGGGATGACTTAGAGTTCTGTCTTTGTCCCCGCACCTGTGAAGATAAGCAATCGCCTTACATTGCAAAGAAATTTCCCTGTGGGAACAATTTGCGGGAGGTATGTAGTTTTCATTTTGTAGTCATCTTATTTAAGAACTAAAATGGGAGGCAGGTTTGTGTGATCCAGTTCCCAGCTTGAGTTTTCCCTTTGGCTTAGTGGGTTTGGGGTTCCAAGATTTATTTTCCTTTCACACTTTAAAGAGGTTGTAGATCAATTGTGATTCTAAAAGTAAAATTTATTTTCTGTATCAGTTGCATTTGTCTTCAAGACAGAGAAATCTCAACTCAAGCTGGTTTAAAAAAGGACTTTATTATCTCAGGTACCAGGAACTTGTGAGATAGGCACACCTCAGTGGCAGCTGATTTGTTGGCTTGGTGATGGCAGCAAAGACCCGGGTCTTACTCTCTCGGCACTGGCTGTGTCCTCAGGCTGGAATGTGATGGCTGCAGCCATTCCAGACATCACATCCAGACCCTTAATATTCAGTGTTGCTTCCTGTGAGTCTCGCTCAAGAGCCAGGGACCTTCCCAGCAGTTTCTCCCTCTCAAAAAAGTCTTCTCCTCATGCTGCCTCCGGTCAGAAGTGAAGCAGAGAATGAAGAATCTCAGTATTGGTAACAAATATTGTCTCAATGACTGAAGGGGAGAAAAAAGCAAACACCTCCTCTAACCATCTGGCCCCAACCCTGAGTCTTCAGAGCAGGCCCACACTGTCACTCCATCCTGAGGAGGATGGGTGGCGAAGGGGTCTGTGGGAGCTGGACGATGGTAGTGATCAAGAAATCCATTGAGTAGATACTGTTATCATCCCTACTAGATGAGAGGAAACTGGGCTTAGTGAAGGACAGTAACCTGCCTGAGTGTTCAGTGCCAGACTCAGATTTTGAATCCAGTTCTTTCTGACTCCAGAACCTTGTTCTTCACCAGTGTGAAACACTCACACTGGACTCACACTACATCTTCTCCCCTCCTGCCCCAGGGAGAGCAACAGCAGACTCAGCCCTGGCATGACGGGTCTCTGGCTTGAGAGGGCTCTGGGGTCCCCAGTGAGAGCCCTGGCACCAGGTACAGGGCCACCTGCAGCACAGGGGAGCCTCCGCACAGCAGCCTTTCCTCGCCACCATGTTGATATCAATCTCAGTTTCCTTGCTTAGCTCTTTCATTTCCTGCTGACTAGAGCCCTATCCTGAATGCATGCCCAGCCCCCCAGCCCTGATCTCCTCCTTAACTCCTGTGGAAAAAAAAAGTCAATATATTAATTTAATCAAGTGAGATGAGTGTTCATTTACAAAACCAACCATGAAATCTGCTAGTCAGAATGAAGAGTGTATTGAAACAAATACATACGAACACTCTCCAGAAGAAACGAAGGGGACAGCATGCCTTTCCGGGAGGCATTGTGTTTCCAGGAAACCCACACACAGAGTCTGAGCTAAGCCACTCTGGGAGTCCAAATATGTCATAATCTGCTCCCCAGCACTCACAAAATCACATTTTCATTATGAACAGAATACGTGTTTATTATAGAAAGTCAATTGACAAAGGAATAAAGAAAAACCTCTATCATCCTACAACTCAGATATATGCCCATGCGTGAGTGTGTGTGTGTTCACAGAATCGGAGCATATATTTACAAAATCGAACACACACTCTTAGCTACCTTTTGTGAAGTCATTTTTAATATTTGGATAGTTGTATTGTTTTTATTGTTTTGTGTAGATCAATATTTTCCAAATTTGGCTGTGCTTCACGATTGTCTGGGGAGTTGAAATATTATTGCAAACTCTTGGGCTCTTTTCTACATGTTATTGCATCAGAATTTCTAGGTTTAGAAGTCTGACTTCTTTGGGGGGCACAGTGGCTCACACTTGTAATCCCAGCACTTTGGGAGGCTGAGGCAGGTGGATCAGTTGAGGTCAGGATTTCGGGACCAGCCTGGCCAACATGATGAAACCCTGTCTCTACTAAAAATACCAAAAATTAACCAGGCATGGTGGCAGGGGCCTGTAATCCCAGCTACTGGGGAGGCAGAGGCAGAATTGCTTGAACCCAGGAGGTGGAGGTTGCAGTGAGCCAAGGTCGCACCATTGAACTCCAGCCTGGGTAACGAGTGAAACTCTGTCTCAAAAAAACAAAACAAAACAAAACAAACAAACAAACAAACAAACAAAAAAAACATTAAAGAAAAGAAAAAGAAGAAGTCTGCCTTCTTATAGCCCTCCCTGGTGATTCTGAAACAGCCCATCCTGCTGTGACCCATTTTTGGAACCAACGGTGTCCGTGTGCCCTGGTAAGCAGTGAGAAGTGGCAACAGGCACAGGGCCACCTGCAGCACAAGGTGAGAGCTGTCATCTTGGAAGAGCCCAGGAAGGTACAACAGGCCAAGTACCCTTCCAGTTCTCTCTTTGAGGGCAGAGCGTTAGGGCAACCTCCTGGAGCTGATGGGGAGGGATGATCCTGGGAAAGAAGAAAGGCTTATTGAAATGTATAGGGACCTGGGTCTTCCTATTTGCATAAAAGAAAGGAATGTGTGACCTCATTGTGGTCATTTCTCATAAGATATAGTCTACCTCCCACTCGGTTCTTCACTTTCTACTCAATACCACCACAAATAGCCTTTTATTTTGGGTGACAGCTCTGCTTCATTCATCTTCTTCAACTCTTTCCTAAGGGCTGGGCCCTGCTGCCTCTTCTGGGTGTCTGTTTTGAAGTGACAACTGGCATTGTGGCCACTCCAGCAGAATGTGGACAGCATCTTTGAGCACCTGACTCAAAGCCTCCCTGGAGGCTTTAGAATTACTCTAGTGACTCTGCAGCCATTTCAATTTTATAATTCTAATGGGTACCAACATCTTCTCCCACATCTGTCACCAACCCTACCCTGACAGCCACCCCTGAGCCAACTGACCCCTCTGCCTCTGGTCTCCCTCAACTCCTCGAGTGGGTGGACCAGTCCCCATCAGGCATGTGCAGTCTGCTACCTGGGCACTCACTATTTGCTCCATCCAGCTTTTCTGAGGTTGTGCCTCTGACCCTGAACCCTCCATCCCCCTTCCAGACCCCAAATTAATGAAAATGCAGTGAACTTGTCCCTCAAACACCACAGGCCTGCTGCCACACTCTCTCTAGAAAGCCCATGTCTTGTCTCCACTGCACACTCTCCTCAGACCTGTCTGCAAGGAGGCAGGAGTGGGCCCACCCTTTTGTGTCAGGTGTTGGATAAGGGATAAGGGGCCCTAAGGGCCACCAGTCTGATCTCAGCTTGGCTCTGTGCTCTTGTCACCCCCACACCCCCATGCATCCAAGTCCCACCACCTGTGGGAACATTACCTTCCTGGCCCCACCCATGAGAATTGTGGCTCACCAGTGCTCAGTCGCTCCACTGTCCATGCTGAGACCCAGATCCTTTTGGCTAGCAGAATCATTGTCATCTTGGTGGCCCCATCTTGTGGTTCATGACCCAAACGTAGACCTTCTAACTTCCCAACTCCTTCAGAGCAGTGGGTACGGGTGTCTACTGTCCAGGAGTGGGGGGCAGGCCCAGGTTGTGTGTCTGTCTGGGGGACTCATAGGCTCTGCCATGTGACCTGCAGCCCTGACTTTCCGAGGCCTGATTCCCCAGTGACTCCTGCCACCCACTGACCCTCACTGCGGGAGTCCTGCAGCGGAGCCCCCGGCATTCCAAGTCTTTTTCTGCTGTCAGAGCATTTCTCTCTAACCTTGCTCAGTGAATGCTGGATTCAGATCTTATTCAATGGTCTCAGACAGAGGCTGAGTAGGAAAGTGGTTCCATAGCGGTCATGACTCAAGAGATATCAGCCTAGGTCCTTCTCAGACCTCCTGATACCATTTCCATGATTAGAGAGTCTTTCTTTTGCAAGAGAAGCCATTGACTCTTTTGAAGTCCCCACTTAAATACAAATATTAGGCCGTATTAAAAGTAATGGCGAAAACCACAATAGTTTTCACACCAACCTCTAATATTTTGAGAGGAATCATGCCTTAAGCCTTTCTCAAGGGGTGGCATGGGCAGGACTGAGGCGGTGCTGTATGTACTAGTTGACAGGCAAAAGGAAGCAATTTCTAGTTCTTTCTGAACTAGAATTCACAGTTAATGTGTCAAGAACTGTGCTAAGCACTTTCCTATGCTTTATTTCAGTGAATTTCATTGGCATATCATCACATACGGCTAATATCAGCATCTGCATGTTGCAGACTAGGAAAATGAGATCCAGAAAGCATAAGCAAAATGCCTGAGTCACATCGCCAGTATGTGGGGTAAGGGTTTTGAATTGGAACTTCCTGACATCCTGCCCCATGATGTGGGACAGCTGTGATATTTCCCCGCTCTTTTCTTTCTCTCCTCTCTTCCAAGCTGTAGTACAACATTTACAAATTCTGCTGTCTGCATCCTTCCCTCATCTGCTTGTGGTCTATGGCTGTCACCTCCTGTCCCACCTGTCTTTTGCCCCTTCACCTCTCCCTGCCCCATCATCCCTCCCAGTCCCTGGCAAAGTTTGCTTAGCTTTACACCCTTTTCCTTGAGGAGAGACAAATAGGCCTTGCATTGTGCCAAGGAGCCACAGTGTTTCTGAGGAGGGTGGTGGGGCTCAGGAGGGGCTACAGGAACAGTGACCATTACAATAGGGCTTTTAGGGCTGGACTAAGCATGGTGCACACACAATGCCTTGACTTTTGTCTCTTAATCATTTCCTGGTCCATTTGGCTGGTTCCTGCCATTGAAATCCTGTAATAAAGAGTAATTGTGCTTCTTTCCCAAATATAATTGGGTCTGTCATTCCAAATGCAGATAGGAGCCCCGCCTTTTAGTCAGCATGTACAGTGCCACTGTCCCCGCAGCTCCTCATTCTCTCCTAACAATAGCAGCCAGGTGCTGCCAAGAGCATGACTCCGCACAGCTGGAGACCTCCAGGAGGCCCTGGGGCTTGACACTTTCTCAGGGAGCACTTGATTCCTTGCCTCATACTTGGGGATCTCTAGGCCAATCCGGGGCAGAGGGTGGACTGATGATGGAGCCCCAGGGCCAGAGACCTTACTGATCTGCCTGCATTTGCAGCTTTCCATCTTATTCCTTGAATCAGACCCTTGAAGTAGGGCGCTGGAAGCAGCTAAGCTCTCTGGAAGATGTTACCCCTTAAAACAAAGCTTCTTAACCTTCAATATGTGGGAATCATCTGGGGGTCTTGTTAAAATGCAAGTCTGGATTCAGCATGAGAGTCTGTATTTTTAATAAGCTTCCAAGAAAGACAAATGTTGCTCCAGAGGCCCTGTTTTTACTAGCACGGGCTCAGGAACTTGCTCAGTATGGTCACTTTGACCTTTAATTACTTATGTGTGGGACTAGGGCCTGAATTTCATTGTCAGGAAGAGTTCCATGCATTCATTCATTAATTCATTCATCCAATAAATATGCAAAGAGTGCCTACTATTGTTTTGGAGTGATAATGCCACAGGGATGAAGATCGAATATACCTGATTGTAACTGTCAGTGGTGGAAGCAGGCAATTAAGCTGACAACTAGGTCTAGTGCATCAGGTGAGATAAGTGAAGTGATAGAGGAAAGACTTCCCAGGAGCAGGATCCTTGAAAAATACATCTGTTGCTGAAACAAGTGGAGGTAGTGGGAGCCAGGAGAACAGAGGAAAAGGGAGAGCCAACGGTCTGCTGAGCCTTGATGGAGCAGTAAGTCCAGAAAGGGGAAAGGGAAACGACATGGCCTGCTGGGGTCCTGTAACTTGGTGATGCACATGGGACCTGGGTTTTCCTGTGAGTTGCTTGTGCAAGGAGAGTTTGCCTGGCTCTGCTCAGTTTAAATTCTTCTCTCATTATTCCCTTCCTCCCTCATTCACTATTCCTAGGGTCCTCAGAGGATGTTACCTAGAAGCTCCGTAAATCCAACCCTTTCAGCTTTCAGTGGTTTTAAGCAATAAGACAAGACGGTCCCATGGTTTCACTGAGGTTTCATTGAACATCCCATGAAACAATCCATTTCTGACTATTGTGGCCCTTGCACAATTCCAGGGGTACGACCTGGGGACAACATAAATGACACCCCTACTGCCAAATTATCCCTCCTTTTTTTTTAACCGGTGCCCATTTTCATCAGGTCTCTACCCAGGAATCTGAACTCCTTGGAGCAACCTGATGGTGTGGCGAATCTTAGGGTAATGTGAACTCAAATATGATAACACTATGTTTAAAAATATTAAGTAATTTAATTCTTACAAGAAGATCCTGACAGACAGTATTATTGTTTCTACTTTACATTTGAGCAAAGGGAGGCACACACAGATAGATGAGCACTGCAACTTTCCTAGCATCACTGGGCTGGTGGTGGCCAGTGTGCCAGGGTTCCCCTTAGCGGACAGGGTGAGGACAGTCCTCTAGTTCCAAGAGCACTGGGCTGGGGTGGGAAGCTAGATTCCAGTCTCAACTCTCTGCTTGTTGGGAAATTTACTCATTTCTCTGGACCTCAATCTTCTCTTTAAATAGAAGACTGTGTATCTTTAGGGCTCTTGCCAGCTGTAACTCACCGTGGCCCTTACAGGTATGAGTTGTTATAACTTTAGTTATCAATGATCAATTCAGTTAGGGGTTGAAAATAGAGCCCCTTTGCTGCACTCAGGGGATGTTGAATGATGAGGAGCCTGCTTTGTTCTCCACTGCTTCCCGCTGCCTTGTCTTCCTGCCTCCCACCTAGGCTGTTTCTGAAGGCTGTTCCTGGCTTGCCTCACCTAGTCCAGCCGTCTTGGCGTTCATCTCTGTTATGGTTTGGATATTTGTCCCCTCCAAATCTCATGTTGAAATGTAACCCCCAATGCTGGAGGTGGGGGCCTGGTGGGAGGTGGCTTAGCCCTATCTACTTGGTGAAGAGGGAGTTCTTGCTCTGGTAGTTCATGTGAGATCTGGTGGTTTAAAAGAGTGTGGTACCTCCATCTCTCTCTTGCTCCTGCTCTGACCATGTGACACATTGGCTCCCCCTTCACCTTTCACCATGGTGTAAGCTCCCTGAGGCCTCCCCAGAAACAGGTGCCAGCACCATGCTTCATGTAAAGCCTGCAGAATCATGAGCCAATTAAACTCTTTTTCTCTATAAATTAGCCAGCCTCGGGTACATTTTTATAACAATGCAAGAATGGCATAACACAAAATTAGTACTGAGGAGTGAGGCATTGCTAGAAAGGTACCTAAAAATGTGGATCCAGCATTGGAAGTGGGTAATGGGCAGAGATTGGAAGAATTTGGAGGTTTCAGAAGAAGACAGGAAGATGAAAGAAAGTTTGCAACTTGTAGACTGGTTAAATGGTTGTGACCAAAATGCTGATGGAGATATTGAAGTCCAGACTGATGAGGTCTCAGACGGAAATGATGTTATTAGGAACTGGAGTAAAGTCACCCATGTTATGCTTTAGTAAAGAGCCTGGCTGCATTTTGTCCAGGTCCTAAGGCTCTGTGGAAGTTTCAACTTAAGAGTGATGACCTAGGGTATCTGGCAGTAGAAATGTCTAAGCAGCAAAGTGTTCAAGAAGTGGCCTAGTTGCTTCAAACAGCCAATGTTTATATGTGCAAGCAAATAAATGACCTGAAACTGGAAATTACATTTAGAAGGGAAGCACAGCATAACAATTTGGAAAATTTTCATGTTGGCTGATATGGTTAGGCTGTGTCCTCACCCGAATCTCATCTTGAATTCCCATGTGTTGTGAGAGAGACCCAGTGTGAGATAATTGAATCATGGGGGGAAGTCTTTCCTGCGCTGTTCTTGGGATAGTGAATAAGTCTCATGAGACCTGATCATTTTCTAAAGAGGAGTTCTCTCTCTCTTTGCCTGCTACCATCCATGTAAGACATAATTTGCTCCTCCTTGCCTTCCACCATGATTGTGAGGCCTCCCCAGCCTTGTGGAACTGAAAGTCCATTAAATCCTTTTTCCTGAATAGATCACCCAGTCTTGGGTATGTCTCTATCAGCAGCATGAAAACGGACTAATAAACAGGCCATGTAGCAGGAAAGAAAATCATTTTCAGGAGAGAAGTTCAAGCAGGCTGTGGAGCAACCACTTGCTAGGGAGATTAGCCTGACCTAAAGGGAGCCAACTGTTAATGTCTAAGACAATGGGAAAAAGGCCTTGAAGTCACTTCAGAAGTCTTGGGGCAGTCCCTTCCATCATAGGCCCAGAGGCCTAGGAAAAAAGTGGCTTGGGGACCAGGCCCAGGGCCTTGCTTCACTGTGCTGCCACACTGCTCCCTGCATCCTGGCCACTCTGGCTTCAGCCATGACTCAAAGGGGCAAAGGTACAGCTTGCACTGCAGCTCTAGAGGGAGCAAGTCATGCCTCAGCAGTTGTCACATGATGTTAAGTCTTCAGATGCTCAGAATGTAAGCATGAATAAGGCTTCTTAGATTTCAGAGGATTATGGAAGAGCTTGGTATCCAGAAAGAAGCCTGTTGCAGGGTGGAGCCCCAACAGACAGACTCCACTAGGGCAATGGCAGGGGGAAATGTGGGACTGGAGCCTCTACACAGAGTTACCACTGGGACACTGCCTAGTGGAGCTATGGGAAGGGGGCCACTGCCTTCCAGACCCCAACATGGTAGATGGGCTTGGAAAATCTACAAGCACTCCACTCCAACCCTTGAGAACAGCCATGTGTGCTGCACCCTGCAAAGCCACAGGGGTGGGTCTGTCCAAGGTCTTGGGGCCCACCCCTTATACCAGGGTGTGGGACATGAAGTCAAAGGAGATTATTTTGGAGCTTTAAAATGTAATGACTGTCCTGCTTTGTTTTAGACTTGTGTGGTGCCTATTGCCCCTTTCTTTTGGTGAATTTCTTTCTTTTGGAATGGGAATGTTTACCCAGTGCTTGTACCACCATTGTATCTTGGAAGCAAATAACTTGTCTTTGATTTTACAGACTGATGGTGGAAGGAGAATGAGTCTCTGATGAGACTTAGGACTTTGGACTTGATGCTGGAAAGACTTAAGACTTTGGGGAACTACTGGAAAGGTATGATTTTATTTTATAATGTGAGAGGGACATGATATTTGGGGACCAGAGATGAAATGATATGGCTTAGATGTCTGTTCCCTCCACATTTCAAGTTGAAATGTAATCCCCACTGTTGGAGATAGGGCCTAGTGGGAAATGTTTTTTCTGGGAGTGGATCCCACCTGACTGTCTTAGCCCCATCCCCTGATGATGAGTGAGTTCTTGCTCTGATAGTTTGTATGAGATCTGGTTGTTTAAAAGAGTGTTGTGCCTTCTCCCTCTCTCTCTTGCCATGTGACATGCTGGCTCCCTGTCACCTTCTGCCATTATTGTAAGATTTGTGAGGCCTCAGCAGAAGCAAATGCTAGCTCATGCTTCCTGTAATGCCTGCAGAACCATGAACCAATTAAATCTCTTTTATCTGTAAGTTTCCCAGCCCCAGATACTTCTTTATATCAATGCAAGAATGGTCTAATATAATCTCACTTGCCACCTCCACTACTAAGCCATTCACAACCTCTGCTTTCAGAGATCTATCTGTTCATCTACCCATCCATCCATCCATCCATCCATCCATCCATCCATCCATCTTACCCACTTCTTCCTGATTAAGCTATCAAATTAGGCCACCCTGTTTTTTCATGTCTAGATGAGATGAATTTAAAGCCCTAGTCCAAGGATTCTGAAGTAACTAGAGCTTCGCAAGATTTTCATAAATTCCCAGGGGGCTTATTAATTGTGGTCACTTCTGGCTCCAGCCTCCTTATTCTGAGCAAATTCAGTCTAGGGATCACCATGTTTGTTGCTCGTGTCTTCTCTTCCCTGTTCTGCACCCCATTAACTCAGTTATAGAACTCAGCCATTTTTCTTAACATTCACCAGTGCAACCATTTACATAAGGCATTCACATTGTGAATGTATCTTTTAGGTATGGAATAATTTTAGCTCAGAAAAGGAAATCTCAGTGTTACATATTACTGTACCCAAATATCCCATGGTCATTTCCACAATTTGGGCTCATCTCACCTCATACTTGATTCCTTTCCTAAAATGAAATCTGATGACAGCTGTTGAAATAAGATACATGTTTTTTCCTGGCTCCAAATATATTCAACAGGAATTTATTTTAGAGTGGTCCAGAAACTGAGCCAGGCACTATACCAGGGGCTGGGGATGTTGATGAGTCACGTCTGACTCATCCCTGGCTCCAAGAAATCTACAGTACAGTGGGGTGACAGTCACATGACTAGGTAAGTGCAGAAGGTGTTCTGGGTGTGTGCATGGTACAGAGGCAGCTCAGAGGGAGGAGGAGTCTGTTCTCCCTCTTGGGTCCAACTGCTTTGATATTTGAATTAAGTCTTAAAGGTATGTATTCATCAGGCAGATGACAAGAAGAAGAGATTTCTAGGCACAGAGAGCAGCATGGACTAAGGTACAAAAGTATGCTGGTAAATGTTCACATACCTGTTCTTGAAAAATAAAAAGCCTAGTGTCTGCTTATTTGTAGTGACTTCTGATTTCCACAGTGTAAATATTCCCACCCGGGTTGATTTCAGGCTACCAAAGCAATATCACTGAATGCAATGTTGGGAAGAGATGTGCACCCTTGGTCTCCATGAGCTGGTAAAAGCCCATGCCCACACCACTGAATGCAGAAGAGCTGAACACAGAGGGTGCTAAATTTTGCCCATAGAATGTAACTTCCTAAAGTCAGGGACTTTTGGTCTTTGGTTTACTGTTCCCTATCACTCTTAACAGTAGTCTGGGATGGAACTGGCACTTGATAAATATTTGTTAAATGAATGAATGAATGGATGGAGGCTGTTTTAAGGCCTATAATGTGAGTAGACTTTCGTCCCAAAGGTATAGGAAGTTGGGGAACATTGCTAGAGGTAGGAAGCGACCTGATGAGTTTGGAGATTTACACAGATTGTTGTGAAAGCAGTGGGGAAGTGGAGGAGTGCAGTGAGGTGAGACTGGTGACAGTCAGAAGACTACTGCAATAATCCTAGCAGTAGTTCATTATGTCTGATAGGAGAGGGTGTGTGGGAATGGAGAAAAGGTAAAGATTTTAAACAGGATCTGATGTCATCAAATTTGCATTTTAGATTAATCACTTTGCAGTACTATGAATGACTGGGCCCTTGTTTTTCCCCCTAGAATTGTTCTGTTGTTTCACTTGAATTGTTTCATTGTCTAATCCACGCTTCCCTGGTTTTTGCTTCCACTTGGTTATGCAGGACACTTTCTCCCCATGGTTTCCAAAGGCTGTCATTAATGAAAAGTCCTGTCTGCTACCATACTGTGGCAGCCCTTTCATGGAGTAGACAGACCTTCTTCCTGCCAGTGTTGTGGGACTCATTTCCCCAGAACCTTGACCTTAAATGCTAAATAGAGTGGTGCATATGGCATCTTTCCTTTATCAATGATAGAAACAGTAGGTGCAATGAGAGGCAGCAAGGGGCAGGTCCTCAGGAGCAGTTGGTCTCCTCTCCCACCAAAGTCCTGTCTTCTGCAAGCAGGCTTGTTGCAAGTAGGCAGTTTGTTGCTCTGGGCCACCCCCATTCAGGTCTTTGGAGATTTGAGGGTCAGCAGCACCTCTTTCTCCATCTGTATTATATTTTGTCAGAGGGGGACAGAGTAGTCCTAATGCCTCACAGATTTCTAGTGACCCTGCCTGCCTGCCCCCAGGGTTTAAATGGGAGTCCATGGAAACTGACTCAGGGGGCAAACACAAGTGACGAAGACCAAAATACTGTGAGAGCTGCCCCTCTTATTTTGAGGAGAAGGTTTGTCTTACTGGGCCAATCTCATGCACCCAGCTCCTTCTTCCCTTAGTGGGAGGTTTCTCTCTTCTGCCGAGAGCAAGCTCACTCATCCCCCCATTTCTGCTGGACAAGCGTAGCCATTGCTGTGCCCAGTGGTGCATCCTGCTGAGGGTCATGCTAGATGTTGAGTGCAGCTGTGTGTCCAGATCTCATTCCCTTTCCTTGACTTTGGGGCTTACTTTTTGCAGATTACCCCTCAACCTTTCTTGGTCAGGAATGCTGAAATTCCCAACTTTGTTTTTCTCCTTGTTTGGGTTAGAGTTACTTAGGTCAGGTTAAGGGAGCAACTAATAGGCCAGACGGAAGTAACAGAGGGCTGTGTGGTGCAGAGTGGGGCTGCCACCTGGTCCCTCCCTCCCCAGGGCTGACTTTCTAGTGAAGGGGGAGCAGAGGTTTTAGGCCCTTGCTAACTCTCACTTTTGGCTATTGCTGAGAGGACCTACATCCCCACATTCCCGGGGCTTTGAAACCTGCTGACTTCTTGCTCTTTAATAAAGAAAATTCACCAGGGGTTTATTTAGTAACAGTCCACTATCCCACTGTGCCTGCAGATTATTTGGTAATTTGGCTAGTTGCACTGTCAATCTTAGAATCCTCTCATTTGATTTCCTCCCTAATGTCATGCTTTTGGGGAGACTCAGATACTTCAATATAGTATAGCTTTCCATGTTATAAATTTTAAAGACTGAAAGTTTGTAATAAAACTGGCTGGACTTTTCCATTTAGGGTAGGCATACTTCATTACTTGATTGATTCTACAGATTTTGAAGTGTTCCCTTTTCCAAAGGTGAGCTTGGAACTGAGTGCCAAACTGTTTCAGACTTATCCTGAAAGACTGGGAGTACAATGCCACAGACACCACTGAGCAGGGGAGGCACTTGCTTTATAATTTCATAAGAGAGATTGCTTCTTAAGGAAGCTATAGTTCTATTCATGTCCCCAGTGACCCATTATTTATTTCTAGAGCAAAAATCAGTCATCCCTGTTGCTCCTGGGGTGATATGGGAAATCTTCAGGAAGAAAGATGACACTGCTTCACAGCTATGACAGTTGTAAGTCACAGGGACTTGGATGTGTTTCCTATTGGCCCTCTGATGTTGCTGGCCAGTGGGCATTGCCCCAGGCCTGCCTTCCTTGGGCTGAGGAGTTGGCCTGGCCGATTGCCTGTTCCCTCCAGCTGCTGGCTTCTGGGCTCCAAATAGCCTGAAGCCTTTACTGAAGATAGAAACAGGAGGTGCAATGAGAGGCAGCAAGTACCAGGACTTGTGAGGCATCAACTGGGATATCCTATCTCACATGGCACTCCACATCTACCATGCTTTCCCCCTGCCACTTTGCCATCCTCTCCAGGGCTTGGCTTGCGAATAAGCCTTCTCACCATCCCTCCTCCCATCTGCTCTGTTTTGGAGGTTCAGTCCACAAAGCCTTTGGCTCCTAAAACTCTGTCAGGACAGTCAGTCCCTTTCTTAGAGACATTCATTGGCTTTGATGATTAGGGTTCTGGGTTCCAATGTTACTGCAGCCCATGTTTGTGGGTACTTGTACTCAGAGCCTCTTTCACCTTTGCTTAGAAGGGTCTTATTCAGGCCTCAGCGTCCCACAGTGGAAGGGCTCAGTCTTGCTCCTGGGTGGAAAGATGACACTGAGGCCTGACTTTAGTTCTCCCATCCCCAGAAGAAGAGAAAGTCAAAACCTTTT
>NW_016817272.1:236608-246610 GCF_001698545.2 Rhinopithecus bieti | reverse complement strand
TTTTTTTTTTTTTTTTACCAGCACCATGATTTCCTTGAAGACCCCCCATATGGTCTAAAGAATTTTTCAATTTGGCAGGGGTTTTGCTGCAGGAAACTTTTTTTTCTAACCGTAACCTCCAAACCTCAAAGTAACCTAAAGAATATCCCAATAATTCACCTAGCTTACTCTCCTTTCTCCCTACAGTGCAAATCTTGCAAAACTATCTAGTGCTTATTCATACCCTTTTCCCAAAGTTTGTAGCTCAAGGCATCTGCTATTTTAGGTAGGAAGAGGAGAAGCCTGTATGATCACGGTTTTCTGGATCACTTATCACAGTCTCATTATGCAACTGTGCAAATGAGTTGTTTCAATCAGGCAAGGCACAGTGACCTTGACCACCCAAGTCAGGTCAAGGAAAAAGGGGCTTATTATAAACATAGACATGGAAAGAAAGCACTGAACAATGGACAGGTTCCGCAATCTCTCTGTGAATAGTTTCCTCCAGGCTGTGCGCTCTGCCTCCTGTCCCTCCGCTATCCTCTCATCATTTGCTTGTCTCTCTACACCTGCGCCATTGTCCTTTCTCCACGAGCTGATTTCCTCTGTTTACTCACGGCTCCTGCTGTCTTATGGTTTTGAGATGGTTCGTTGTGACTTATCTCATTTGAATTCTACATCATGAACTTTGGGTTTCAATTCCCATTAACTGGCTTATCTGTCAGCCATAGTGTGCCGACCAATCTATGGGCATCCACCTCTGCCTCATCTGTTTTGGTTGGGAGATGGAGGCCATGTGGGACCAAATGTTGGCCCAAGTATCCAGGGCTATGCAAGGCATTGTCCCTCAGTAGGGACTATGAGCATGGCAAGCACATTGAAGTGGATTCATCCCAACATTAGTTTTGTTATGATGAAGATTGGAGCTTTTCTCTCTCCTTTTCAAATAAAGGCAGAGACGGAAGGTGGGTCTGAAAGGCAGGTGGACTCTGGGCATTGCTGTGGGCACAAACTTCCCTTAGGAAGAGCCTGGTGATTTGTGAGGAAATGACTTCATTGTTAAATAGAAGAATACATCCAGGATCCTTATTATGTCTGCTGAGAATGACCCTTCATGGACTCCGCAATCTGAAGCAGGTGGGGAGAGAGGTTGGGAAGGGCTGTTTCTCCTTTAACTCTCACCCAAGCTTGCCCAAAGGGGACCATATGACTGGCATTCATGGGCTAGTCAGAAGACAGAAATGTAGTGCCCCTCTGTCTTACACCTGCTAAGGATGCTAAGAGCGGGTGTGTCTTGAGAAACAGTATATAGAATCTGGATGGGGAACAAAGGGAAAGATTTCTAGAGATCAAGAAAAGAGCTGCACAAAAAGAAAACACATTTTCAGTGGGGAGCTGTTTCCTTCCATGTGGTGGTGTGATTATTTTAGCCTCTGGAAAGAAGCTCCCTCACTCCTACCAGGGAAGAAAGAGGGGCTTAAGCTGCTTGGATTGAATGTGGAAAGATCCTACTGAGAATGCTCAGCTCAGCCTGGCCCTCTTTTTCGTGGTGGGAGCTTTCCATAGGGTCAGAAGTTTCTTATGTGTCTCTGGATCACCTGAGCAGTTCACTTCCTGCCACAGGAAACCTGTCCTGCATCAGGGCTTCCAGGGATTTTCTGGGTGTATCAGGCAGGATAGGCTAACCAGTGAAACAAACAACTTCCAAACATTCTGTAGCTGAACAAAAATAAATGTTTGTTTCTCACTTATGTCACTGTTCAGTGAGGACTGGTGGTAAAGAAACAGGCTCTATTCCATGCAGTAATGCTGAGACCTAGTGTTCTTCCATCTGGTGGCTTTGCCCTCTTCTAAGCCCTGAGAGTCCTCTTCATTTAGCTTGCAAATGAGAGGAGGGTGTGAAAGCATGAAACACACTTGGGAAATTTTTATGGACCGTGTTAGGAGAGTGCACAGAATTTTTTTCCACATTCCATTGGCCAAAATTCAATCACATGAACAGAGTTAACCATAAGGGAGGCTGAGAAAGATATAGCATATATGTGCCCAGAAGAGGGGACAAACACAGACGTGGGTGAACAGTAGCTGTTTATGCCACAGTGGGGAAGACCAGTTCTAGAGTTCACTGTTAGCAGGCTTTCTTGCCTGTAGGCACAAACCACATTTGTTAGTAATATGGGTGTTGTTTTAGTCTCTTCTCTGTTCTCCTTGTTTTATTTTATAATCTGTTTAAGATGTTCATGAGGAAAAAAGAAGTTATATTTGGATATCTCAACTCCAACATTTTGTGCATGGCCTAGGAACATTGAGAAATATAACAAAGCAGTCGAATAAGAAATTGGGATATATTTTGGACATTAATTTTCTTTGAACATTTAATTACAAGGTGAAGAGAATATGATTTTGGACTTTAACTCCTTTGGGGTTTAATATCTTTAATTTTGATTTCAGAAAATCATGATGAGAAGGATTTTATATTCTAATGTGGAACATCTTGTAATTGGTATTTTATTGGTGGAGTATCTTTTTTTTCTTATTATACTTTAAGTTCTGGGATACATGTGCAGAATGTGCAGGTTTGTTACATAGGTATACACTTGTTATGGTGGTTTGCTGCACCCATCAACATGTCATCTACATTAGGTATTTCCCCAATGCTATCCCTCCCCAGCCCTCCACCCGCTGACAGGCCCCAGTGTGTGAGGTTCCCCTCCCTGTGTCAATGTGTTCTCATTGTTCAACTGGCACTTATGAGTGAGGACATGTGATGTTTGATTTTCTGTTCCTGTGTTAGTTTGCTGAGAATAATGGTTTCCAGCTTCATCTATGTCCCTGCAAAGGACATGAACTCGTTCTTTTTTATGGTTGCATAGTAGTCCATGGTGCATATGTGCCACATTTTCTTGATCCAGTCTATCATTGATGGGCATTTGGGTTGGTTCCAAGTCTTTGCTATTGTGAACAGTGCTGCAATAAACATATGTGTGCACGTGTCTTTATAGTAGAATGATTCATAATCCTTTGGATATATACCCAGCAATGGGATTGCAGGGTCATATGGTACTTCTAGATCCTTGAGGAATCGCCACACCGTCTTCCACAACGGTTGAACTAACTTACACTCCCACCAAAGTGTAAAAGCGTTCCTATTTCTCTAAATTCTCTCCAGCATTTGTTGTTTCCTGGCTTTTTAATGATTGCCATTCTAACTGGCATGAGATGGTATCTCATTGTGGTTTTGATTTGCACTTCTCTAACGACCACTGATGATGACCTTTTTTCATATGTTCATTGGCCACGTAAATGTCTTCTTTTGAGAAGTGTCTGTTCATATCCTTCTCCCACTTTTGATGGGTTGTTTGTTTTATTCTTGTAAATTTGTTTAAGTTCTTCGTAGATTCTGGATATTAGCTCTTTGTCAGATGGATAGATTGCAAACATTTTCTCCCATTCCATAGGTTGCCTGCTCACTCTGATGTTAGTTTCTTTTGCTGTGCAGAAGCTCTTTAGTTTAATTAGATCCCATTTGTCAATTCTGGCTTTTGTTGCTATTGCTTTTGGTGTTTTAGTCATGAAGTCTTTGCCCATGCCTATGTCCTAATGGTATTACCTAGGTTTTCTTCTAGGGTTTTTATGGTTTTAGGTCTTACATTGAAGTTTTTAATCCATCTTGAGTTAATTTTTGTATAAGGTGTAAGGAATGGGTCCACTTTTAGTTTTCTGCATATGGCTAGCCTCTTTCCCCAACACAATATATTAAATAGGGAATACTTTTCCCATTGGTTGTTTTTGTCAGGTTTGTCAAAGATCAGATGGTTGCAGATGTGTGGCATTATTTCTGAGGCCTCTGTTCTGTTCCATAGGTCTATATATCTGTTTTGGTACACAGTACCATGCTGTTTTGGTTACTGTAGCCTTGTAGTATAGTTTGAAGTCAGGCAGCGTGATGCCTCCTTGCTGGAATATCTTAATGTTGTCATTGAATTTCACGGTAGAACATATAATGGTCTGTATTCAGAGTGACCATATAATTTATCACTCAAACTAGATAGTTTTGAGAGAGAAAGGGGGCTATATTAATAATTTTGTTGAGATAACAGGCAAAAACATGGACTGTCTTGGGTGCATTGGTGTGTATGCTCACCCCAGTTATGTTGGACAATGCAGAAGGGTATACTTCAGAAAGACAAATGGAATAAGGAATGGATTCACAGTCTTGTAGAAATTTAATTAGTAAATTTTCTGACCCACATCAGAGCTCCCTGGGGATGAATTTTAACTTGTCGACTGATGTTCTCAAAAGTACCTACAGAGAAGCTGTATGAGTTAGGATCCACCCAGGCAAGGAAAGTCAAGGAAAAAGAAAGAAAGGTATTTCAGATAGAGAGACTCAATGCAGGGAACTGATCCCATGGCTATTGGAGGACTGAAAGAGCAGGAAGGAGGAGTAACATAGAAGGGCTAACTGCAGAAAGCTGCTAATATTCCTAAGACTGGAGGAACAAAAAGTAAAGGGTAGATTTATCCTAAGAGTTCAGAGGAGGCCCCAGGGCTGATGCTGTGACTCGGGGTGAGTGCCATGCAACTGAGGACAAATAGTGTCTGGATGCTGCTCGTAACTGAGAAGATGGCAAGGCTGGGACTTGGAGGAAGAACTGTCCACTGCCACCCCCGACCTCCCTCCCTGAAATTATGTTCTTGCTTGCTCCCAGTCTCCTGCCTATTTCCTTTTGGCAGACAGGAAGTCAATGGTTGAGGTAGTCTGAGAAATTCGGTTTGCAAAGTACTCACCCCACCATCAAGAGAAGGGAGTAGAAGGGTGGCTTTGGAGCTGATAAACAATAGGGAAATAAAGGGCACAGGTGCAATGGTTGGCACTGGGGGAGTGCCTGTTGAAGAGGGAGCAGAATGCTCTTGCTGGAACTTCTGATCTCTGAGGATCACCACAGGCTTAAACTTAGCATGGGCTTAGGAGTTAAGTGCAAATGAGTTAATAACAAACAGTTGGGGATATCGGGGTGGGTTCTTCTTTTCCATTCCTGATGTCTTCTTTCACTTTGGAGATGTCACATTCCCAATTCCTATTTGCCCTTCAATCACTCTGATGAAAAGGAATGGCTGAACCATGCATCATGAATTTGCAGAGAATAAACCAAGCATGTTCAGCTCTGCCTTCCCCTTCTCTTGGTAGTAGGGGAGTAGACTGCTTACAGGAAGCTGATGTTCTCCTCTGTCCCTCCATGTGTAAACATTACCTGTGCATTCATTGAGTTAATATTTATTGGTATCTACTCAATTTTGGGTATGGTTCTGTTCTTGGGAATACACCATTGAATAAAACAAAGATCTCTGTCTCATGGGAAATATCAACAATAAACAATAAACATAGCCTATAAGCACATTGTACAGTATGTTAAAAAGCAATACATACTACTACAAAAGAAAAATGCCGGATGGTCGGGCATCCGGATTGCTGGGCTGGCAGCTGCAGTATTAAATGATGTAGTCTGGGTGGGCCTCTCTTAGAAAGTACTATGTGGGCAAAGATCTGAGGAAAGCAAGGATGTTGGACAAGCAGATATCTGGGGGAAA
This sequence comes from Rhinopithecus bieti, assembly GCF_001698545.2. Lineage (NCBI taxonomy): Eukaryota > Metazoa > Chordata > Mammalia > Primates > Cercopithecidae > Rhinopithecus > Rhinopithecus bieti. Next base: position 241,039 of record NW_016817272.1, on the reverse strand, counting down.
CATATTCTCAGAGGGGGAAGTGCTCAAGTTCATGGAGAGGTGGCTCAGAAGCTCATTCTGACAAACGTGAGTGCTGTTTGTTGCTCAAACTCAGAACCCTGGCAAATGCCATCGACTTTGAGGTGAATTTTGACTATTCTCTTCCTCAATTCAAGCGATCACCTGTCCTCAGTGTGAGTAGGGCATCAGGCTCTTGTCCCCGCAGAGGCGAGTTTAATCACCAGGTGAACCTGCTGAGGTGTTTGTTGCCTAGAACGAAGCCTCAATCAGCATTAGCTATAAGTTAGCGCTTTCACCAGCTCTGCAAATGGATGCAAATGGTCCCTTAGCTTGCCTGCCTCATCTGGCTCAGCTTTGCATTCAAGAGAACAGTGTTATAGCAAAGGCTGTCTATTGGCATAGAAAGGAGCACACTGTTTTTCTTTGAAGAAGCAGTCTTCAGTCTCCAAAGCATGGTCTAGATCTAGGATGGGGGTGGGATGAGTGGGGAACGTGGGGCCAAGTCTGAAAATCTTGGGGGTCTGTGAGGTCAAAACTATTTTTTTTAATAGTACTAAGATGTTACTTGCCTTTTTCATTTTTGTTCTGTCATGTGTACAGTGGAATTTTCCAGAGGTTACATGGCATGTTATAATGCAACAGATTAAGTGCAGAGACAGATTAAAACACTCCCCTTTTTTTTTTTTTGCTAACTACATATTTGTGAGGACTGATTTTCCTTATATATTTCCATCAAAACAGCATATTGCAACAGATTGAATGCAGAAGATAGGAAAATCTGTCTTCTATTAAGTCAAACTTAAAGAGATTTGCATAAAGTTAAAACAATGTCACTTTTTTCACTAAATTTTGTTGAAAATGTTATTTTCATAGAATAGATATTTATGTTAATACAGTGAGTTTATTATTTGTAAATGATTTATAAACAAACATTTTTTCATTTAAAATTTTTAACATGAATGGATTATAAATATCCATGTAAATAAATATCAATGCATACAACACACATAAGCAATCATAAAGGACTTGTTTGGTCTTTTTGAGGCCAAAATATTTAAGAATGGCTGCTCTAGAGTGCTATGATAAGGTATCACATCAGCATGTTGGTGTAGCCCTGAAAACACCCCACAGAGGTGTCCTTACTTGTTCCAAGACATCACATCAACACATGGCCATATTTCCCAACTTGGCTCTTGTTTGGGCATTTATATGCATGCATAACTATATTAGATTAAAGTCTATCTTTATGTGAAAAAAATGCATTTAATCTCTAGTGGAAAGAGAAAGAATTAGAGATGTCTTGAGTTTACCAGCAGATATCTAGATGGTTAGAAGTGATAAAGTTGGACTCTTAGGAGATAACATTCGTGTTCCAGTTGGACCAAGGGAAACCACTTTGATGTAAGCAAAGGAGGCCTACACAGTTCCTGGCCATGAGGTACTTGAGCTCTGACCTCCTGGGATGCTCCTAAGTACGAGCCCATTGATGAGCTGCACCAGAGCCACCTGGATGAATCACCTGGGTGAGTTGCTGTAAATACAGATTTCCATGTTCTACCCAGAACCCAGTAAGTCAGAATCTCTGAGGTTGGGGGTTCAGAAATCTGGATAAAAAATAAATTCCTTGAGTGATTCATGATACAGCCAGGTTTGAGAACATTGGATCGGCCTACTTAAAGTCTGTCAGATAGTTATGATGATGATTGAGTTACACTGTTTGCCCCAAATAGCTCTTCCAGTTTCCTACCATGGGCCCAAAGTACCAAGCTTTGGTGATTAGTTCTTTGGGGTTAGGGCAGCAGTATCTCCAGTGTTTCCTATATAGAGGATGAATCCTTTCCTGAGGAATGCTGTGTTCAGCTGTGTTCTAGGGCTAACATCACCGCATAGTGAGGTATCATACACTTGAGATCTCCACCCTGGGGAACAAGGAAGGGCAGAAAGAAAGAGGACAAGCAGGAGGAGACTCTTTGGATGAATATTGAAGTGGGAAACCAGAAACAAAAGCTTAAGGATTCCAGGTCCCCTCTGCAGGCAAGAAGAGAACAGAAGATGGATATTGATTTCTTCTGAAGTGACTCACAAGGCTCTGCAGAGGAGCCAAGTCGTTTCTGCAGACTTTGAAAAATATTGGCATCAATATTCCTGCTGTCACTGGATGCTAATGATAGATGATGGCTCTGAACACAGAGAAGGATCTTTCAGTTGTCTCTGCTGTTTTCTGTATATAACTGAGACCCAGTTGATCACCTCCGTTTCTAGTCTTGCTCCCTTCTCTGCACTGCTTCCAAAATAAAGTGAACACCCTTGAACCTGCCACCTAGAGCAAAAAAGAGACTCTGACATCCCCTCTCTGTACATCTTCTCCCTCTCCCTGCAAATATATTTCAGTCTGGACTCTTATAAAAAGTGATTTCATGCTTTGCTTTAGAGTTTTATCACTGATAGGGTTTGGCTCTGTGTCCCCACCCAAATCTCATCTTGTAGCTCCCATAATTCCCACGTGTTGTGGAAGGGACCCAGTGGGAGATGACCGAATCACGGGGACGGGTCTTTCCTGTGCTGTTCTCATGATAGTGAATGGGTCTCACAAGATCTGATGGTTTTAAAAATGGGAGTTTCTCTGCACAAGCTTGCTCTTTGCCTGCTGCCATCCACGTAAGATGTGACTTGCTTCTCCTTGCCTTCTGCCATGATTGTGAAAACTCCCCAGCCATGTGGACCTGTAAGTCCAATAAACCTCTTTCTTTTGTAAATTGCCCAGTCTTCGGTATGTCTTTATCAGCAGTGTGAAAAACGGACTAATACAATTACCTATGTGTGCACTGCCAAATATGATCATTTAATTTTGGCTAGTTTTGAATTTCATGTAAATGAGATCATATGGTATCTTTGGTGTCTCTGTCTTTGACCTTTATATTATGTTTTTAAAGGCTATGCAGTTTCTTCATTTTTTTGTTGCTGTAAAGTATTCCATTGTGTGAAACATACCATAATTTATTTATCTATTCTACTGCTAATGAGCATTTGTTTTGCCTCCAATTTGAGACTCTTGTAATTAGTGCTATTATGAATATTTTTTCATATCTATTATGGTGCACATAATTCACACTTCTGAAGTGTGTGTACTCAGTGTGGAATTTCAAAGTCATGGGAAACACAAATCCTCAGTTTTACTAGTTTAAGGGATGTAACTTTCCAGAGTAGTTGTACTAATTATTCTCCAGTCCACATCAGATAAGCATTTCTGATGTTCTACATCATCACCAACATTTGATATTGTCAAAGGTTTTAAGTTATGCCAATATGCATGCTCATATATCATTGTGATTTAATGTACTTTTCCTTGCTTTTTAATGAGATTAAGCACCTTTTCATATGTTTGTTGTCCATATTTGAATAACCTCTTTTCTGAAGTTAATTCTTGCTCACTTTTCTATGTCTTCTATTGTCTTTTAAAATCTTTTTCTTACTGATTTGCAGTAGTTTTATGCATTACAAATACTAGATATTGGTCAGTTATATATTTTGCAAACGTCATTTTCCATTCTACAGCTTGTCTTTTCACATTTTTCATATTCTTTGATGAACAGAAATTTCTAGTTTTAGGTAATTAAATATATCAATATTTTCCTTCATGAGTACAGTGTTTTGTGTTCTGTTTAAGAGCTCTTTCCCTCCCCTGAAATCTTTAAAGCTATTCCCTCATATTATTTTTTCAATGTTGTATTGTCTTGTGAATTTAGATCTATAATCCACCTGGAACCAATTTTACATATAATCCAGTAGGTTTTCATTTAAATTTTCTCCCACATAAATGTCTAGTTTTTTATATAATTGAAAAGAACACCCTTTCCTTACTGCTTTGCAATGTTACCTCTGAAACAAATCAAGTTTACCTATATGTGGGCATTTTTCCCTGAACTCCTTTTCTATTCCATTTGCTAAGTTGTCTACTTTAGCGCCCATACCACAGCTTTCATTATTATTCTTTCATGATGTTTGATATGTGGCTGTCCCACTTTTTTCCTTTTGAGTCAACAGTGTCACGACTATTCTTGGCCCTCTGCATTTCTGTATAAATTTTAGAGACAGCTTCTCAAGTTTGACCAAATTCCTCTTGAGGCTTTGGCATTCTACTGAATCTTCAGAGATCAATTTGAAAATTGATCATATTAGGATATTCAGTTTCCAAACAATAGTCATGATATAGTTCTGCATTTCATTAGTTTTTAGAATATATCTCAATAGTATAATAATTTCTCCATAGAGATTTATATACCTTTTATAAATTTACTCCTACAAACTTCATTTTTTTAAGGCTATTGTAAATAACAAATGCAGGAGCTCATGGAACTTTACCCCAAAATATGGCTTCATGGTATTGTAATGAGTATTTTGAATTAAAGGCCCTTAGAGATCAGCAGATGC
>NW_016817272.1:212706-235947 GCF_001698545.2 Rhinopithecus bieti | reverse complement strand
TTTTTTTTTTTTTTCTTGTTTTATTGCATTGGCTAGGATCTCTTACAATGTTGAATAGAAGTGATGATGCTGGCATTCTTCACTCATTCTTTATTTCAAAAGGAACATCTTCAAAGCTTCACCATTAAGTATAGGTTTCCTGTAGCTTTCTTGCAGATAAACTTTAAGGTTTAAGAAATTCTCTTCTATCCCAAGTTTGTGAAAATCTTTTATCATAATTGGAGGTCAAAAAAATTTATCAAACATTTTTTTCTGCATCCATTGAGTTAATAAATTGTTTTATCCTATAATCTATTAATGTAATGAGTTGAGTGATTTTCTAATAGTAAGCCAACATTGTATTCCTGGAATGAAACCAGTTTTGTCATATATGCTAGCCTTGTTATGTTTTGTTGCACTTGATTGGTAATTTTTGTTTTTGGAATTTTTGCGTGTATTTTTATGGCAAAATTGACTTGCAATTTTTTTCTTGTAATGTCTTTCTAGTGTTTGGTATTGAGGTTTCTTTAGCCTCATAAATAATCTGAAAAGTCACACTTTTTCTATTTTACTGAAGACTATAAAATTGGTGTTGCTTTGTCCTTCAATTTTGGTAGAGCTCACCAATGAAGACATTCTCTTTCTTTAGCAGTTATGCTACTATCCTGATTTTGTTTCTTCTTGGGCCAATTACATGTTTTCCCATTTATGTATATTTTCAATTTGTTTTGACATAAACTTGATCGTAATATCCTTTTATTATCTTTTGATTGACTCCAGGATATATAGTGATATCCTTTAAAAAAAAATGTTTATTTGTGCCTTCTCTCTTTTTCTTCCTTTGATCAGTCTCATCAGAGGTTTATTAATTTAATTTTTTTCAATAACAAAATTTGATCTTTGTTGAGACTTTTTATTATGTTTGTTTCTAACTTCATTAATTTTACTCCTATTCTTATTATCTTATTCTTTCTACTTCCCTTGAGTTTAATTTGGTAAATTTTTCTAACTTCATAAGATAGATAATTTGTTTATTGATTTTTAGTCCTTCTCTTTTTTCTTTAAGTATTGTTTTACTTGTATCCCATACATTTAATACATAATACTTTCATTAGCATTCAGTACAGTTGTTTTCTAGTTTTCATAAACTTTCCTCTTTGGCAATAAGTTATTCAGAAGTGTATTTCCTCATTTCCAAACCTATCAGAATTTTCTGGTTAACCTCTTACTCTTGAGTTCTAGCATAATTACAGCATGATCAGAAAAACTAGACTATGTGAATTCAATTTCGTGAAAATGTTGAAGCTTGTTTTATGGCCTGGTGTGTGGTCAACTTTGGTAACTGCTTCATGTGTGTTTGAAAAAAATGTCTATTCAGGGGTGGTAAAGCAAAGTGCTCTACCTGTGTTATTCATGTTGTTGGAACTATTCAGATCATTCCTGATTTTTGTCTGCTTTAATTACTGGCATTAAGTGTGATAAAATTCCCTATTATGGTTGTGAATTTTTCTACTTATTTTATAGTTCTGACAGCTTTTAAAAGTGTATATTTTGAGGCCATGTTGTTAAATGCATGAAAATTTAGAATTATTACTTCATCTTATTAAACTAAAATATTTATCGTTACGAAGTGTCCCTGTTTAATACTACTAATACTTTTGGCCTTAAAGTGCATTTAGTCTTTATTAATATAGCCTTACCAGCTTTCTTTTAGCTACAGTTTCCATGGAATACCTGGATCCATTCTTTGATTTTCAAACTTTCTGTATCCTTATGTTTTAGGCATGTCTTTTGTAAACAACAGACAGTTATTTAGTTTTAAATAAATCAGTCTGACAGTCTTTGATGATTAACTGGGGCATTTAATCTCTTTGCACTTACAATTACTAGTAAGTTTGGGTAAAAAAAATTCACCATCTTCCTATGTGTTTTCTGTTTATCCCAGCTATTTTGTGTACCTGTTTCTCTCTTTTCTGCTTTCTTTCAAATTATTTGAGTAACTTGTCACTCAGCTTTCCTTCTTTTTTAGTCTGAAAGATATATATTTTTGCATTTCTATTATTTTAGTGATGACCCTGAAATTGCAACATGCATTCTTGGTGCATCAATGACTAATCTTAATCCACATTTTGCATGCAAGATAATTTAAGGAACTTGAAACTATTTAACTACGTTTAGTTGCCTCTCGATTTCTATGCTATGCTGTTGTTGTGTATAAGAATTTATTTATTTATTTATTTTATTTTATTTTATTTATTTTTTTTTTTTTTCAGGCGGAGTTTCCCTCTGGTTGCCCAGGCCAGAGTGCAATGGTGTGATCTTGGCTCACTGCAACCTCCTCCTCCTGGATTTAAGTGGTTCTCCTGCCTCAGCCTCCCAAGTAGCTGAGATTACAGGCGGCCCGCCACCAGACCTGGCTAATTTTTGTTTTTTTAGTAGAGATGGTGTTTCACCATGTTGGCCAGACTGATCTCAAACTCCTGACCTTAGGTGATCTGCCCTCCTTGGCCTCCCAAGTGCTGGGATTACAGGCATGAGCCACCATGCCCAGCTGTGTAAAAATATTAATATTGAGTCACCTCCTTGGAACAGCTTTGGAGTCTGAGCAATCTGAAAACCATGAGACCAGATGATATAAGACTCCATCCACTTTAACATTCTGTAAGCCTGGAATTGCACTTTTAAAATGTTAACTGAACCAACCTGTTGTGGATAATGTATTCTTAAAATGCAATTGCAGAGAAATGAGGCATGAGTTTTTCATGTTTCCAAAAACACAGAGTTTGGCACCTAAACAGTTACAGCCATCTCCCTTCAATTAAATTCAATTGGAAAGCTTCAGGGAACACTAGTTGATCTGCATATAAGATGAGGTATGTTCAAATGATGATGAAAAAATTGGAGTTGCCAGCAGGTCTGTAGCTCACCTAAGATAATTCTAGAAGAGCAGAGTCACTTTATTTCCTGCTAAAGACATTTTTGTTTTCCTTTTTTCTCTCAGACTCAGGCTTGTGGCCTTTTCTGACTGACACTGTGAATGCAGCTGGAAGAGGCAAGGTCATTTCTGTATATGAGTATACAGAATTTTCCAAATGAAGCTAGGAAGTTTAAGCTGTGTGTTGGGCTGATTTAAAAGGGACACTTTTTTTCTCCTGATTATCCACAAATGAAAGTCATTAAAAAGGTGTTATGATTTTCTGGGGAAAAAGGTGGGAGATGTTCCTTAGTGAAAGTAAACTTCAACTTAATTATGTTCCACATGCACCCTGCAAGTAGAGAAGTTTTTACCATTCATATTTAATTTAGTTCAGTAAAGTGGAGACACTTATTTTCTATAGTATGGCTGAATATAGTAAGCACACCTACTCCGGCTCTCCTAAATTTTCTCCTGTCCCTGATGCCATGCAATAATGTAACCATAGACTTTTCCACATCTTGGTGCAGGAAGTAAGCACCTTTATTTTAGGTATCCTGCTGGCTTCTCTGATTCCACATGGGCATCAAAGGCTACAAACAGTAACGTCACAGCACTAAGCTTCTAATTTTCTCCAAGAGCTCAAACTGCATTTCTCAGTTGGGAAATGATATTTCTCTGCATTCATAGTGATAGATAGGGAAGTCACACCTCTAAAGGGCAAATGACTCAGCATTAAGTCACTGAGTCATTGGTCCCCTGGGGAAAGAATTCCAGAAGCTCTCACTGTCTGGACACAATCTCAGAGCCTGTGTCTGGGAAGAACCACCAAGATCCTCTGCTCCAGCCTGATTTTGTCCCCATCTTGCAGATGAGACCGTTGATGCCCAGAGGTGTGAAATGATTTGTTCAAGGTCACAAGACTATTAATTACCAGTATTTTCTTTCTTTTTCTTTTTTCTTTCTTTTTTTTGATGGAGTCTCGTTCTGTCGCCCAGGTTGGAGTGCAGTGGCATGATCTCGGCTCACTGCAAGCTCCGCCTCCCAGGTTCACGCCATTCTCCTGCCTCAGCCTCCCAAGTAGCTGGGACTACAGGCACCCGCCACCATGCCTGGCTAATTTTTTTTTTTGCATTTTTAGTAGAGACGGGGTTTCACCCTGTGTTAGCCAGGATGGTCTCCATCTCCTGACCTCGTGATCTGCCTACCTCAGCCTCCCAAAGTGCTGGGATTAGAGGCGTGAGCCACTGCACCCGGCCAATTACCAGTTACATCATGTTTCCCCAAGCTCAGCAAATACATCTGGAAATGACAATTCCAGAATCCATACCAATATAAAGCAAGTTTCATTTAAATGGTAGATTATCCTGCAGCAACCTGTACACTTATCTTACGGATCTCCAGTCTTCTCAGGAAATGAGACAGACAGCATCACAACAACTACAAAATCATGTTCACAGTTTCTACAGATCACACGCCCCTCACTCCACTCTCTCCTTCACTTTGAGACTCTACTGATGGATGAGGTAGGCATGTAATGTATTTTGCAGACCAGACTTGACAAAGATTGAAAGCTTCTGTCAAGAGAACCTGGTCCTCCTGTTTTGCCATGTAGGACATCTGCCAGATTTTACTCTGTTAATTGGCTGCTGTGCAGGCAGCTATTTTAGCAACAGTTCCGTGGGTCTTCTGTGGCACATCTTGATTTAAAGTGAAATGTTGAAAAGCATTTCTCAGCTGCTCAAAGCTTCCACGGTTGCTCAAGTTTAGCTGATTGGACAGAGAGGGAGACAGCCTTCAAAACTGTTGGGTAGAAATAAAACTATTCAGGCTCCTCAAATTCAGAGAATAAATCTCAGAGAGATAGCAAGTGAGGAGTCTGATTTCCTCCTAAAGACGTACTTTCCTTAAGGTCAGATCGAATTGAAAAGAGAGTTTATGGAAAAAAAAAAAAAAAAAAAAAGCCCATATGACCTTAAAGACACAGACTTGGAGTTGACACCATAATGAGGAATGGAATGCTATTAAAATATACTGAACAATTTAATGACTCCACTAGCAGTATGCCAAAAAAAAAAAAAGAAAAAAGAAAAAAAACCAATTTAAGCTCTGAATAATTCTGGGAAGGAGGATTTTGCCAAGGAGATTTTAATGTCAAGAATATATGTGAAGCTAAAATAAGGTGCTCACGTGCATCCCAGAGCCGTGGGTGGGATGTATATATGATCAAATGAAATTATTTCACTTCCACTTGTGGAAAAATCTGATAGGAGAAATTGACTAGAAAACATTTAGTCATATTTCACTTGGATTATGCTCATAAGTACCAAACTCCAGACCTGTCAAAATAAGCCCCACTAGCACTTCCCGGCCGAGGTGCTAGACAAAGGCTGCGACAGGCAAGAACGATAAAGAGCTTAGAGAAACATTAAGCCTGGAAAAGCCACAGGAACCTAGCTCCTAACCAAAGAGAGGGTTCAGGGATTTAAAAACAGGAAGACTTGTCCTTGAGGTGTGAGGAATGGAGCCCAGAGTGACCCAAGTGTTAAATACAGAGTGAGAGGTCTTAGAAAACCTCAAGGGCATGGTGGCTTATGCCTGTAATTCCAGCACTTTGGGAGGCTGAGGCGGGCACATCACGAGGTCAGGAGATCAAGACTATCCTGGCTAACATGGTGAAAACCCATCTCTACTAAAAATACAAATAATTAGCCAGGCATGGTGGCGGGCGCCTATGGTCCCAGCTACTTGGGAGGCTGAGGCAGGGGAATGGGGTGAACCCGGGAGGTGGAGTTTGCAGTGAGCCAAGATCATGCTACTGTATTGCAGCCTGGGTGACAGAGCAAGACAAAAAAAAAAAAAAACAAAGAAAGAAAGAAAGAAAGAAGCCTCAAGGACATGTGTGTTTTAGGGACCAGCTCTCAGAGGCTGGAAGTCAGGGGCTCATGGCTTTTTAGCACAACTTATTTCCTATCAGAAGCAGTATCCCTTCATTTCACCTTGTTCTGGAGGGCCAACAGTGTGCCCTTCCACAAATCATTTGTTGATGGAATAGGAGATGCACTTGGCTGCTGCCAGCACACCCATCTGCAAACTGAGGCTATCTGCAGAAGAGGTGCAAAGCACCAATGCCTGGAAATGAATTTGTTGGCATTTCAAGGACAAACACTTTCTTGACTATAAACACTGAACCTCCAATCCAAAACTGGGGAAAAAGTCTAGGCTTAATTAAGTCTTTTATTTTCTTCTTTGTAATGAGAATATTCACGTATAACCCAGCTACCTTTGTCCCCTCTGCTTGCCTGTCTACTCACTGGCTCCAAGCCAGGACCTTGGGCTACTGATGCCTGTGTTCACCGGGTTCAGGTGCTGGCCAGTGGGAAGGAGGGCTGGGAATGGTCGGGAAGGAAGGTGTTTCCTTCCTGGCTGGCATGAGTAACTGGGGAGTTTGTGTTGGCCAATACTTAATGCAGTGCATGCACTCATTAGAACATTTGTCTTGTGCATCTCCCAGGTGATGACGAGGGTGGGATGAAGTTGGCTCCGGTTTTATGCACATGCCCAAGCAGGTGACAGGGACCTGGGAGAGTTGATGGTGCTCAGCCTAGCACTGGCACTGTCCTAGGGTCTAGATGAATTCTGGCTTGGACAGAATCTGCATCTCATGCCTCTCGGTTCTCTCTCGGAACGTCATTCTGGAATCCTGTGATCTTCGCTCCCTGGAGAAAGTCAAAATAAAGCAGGGAGGGAAATAATTTGACCTAATGAAAAGGGAAGTAGACATGTTAAGACACAATAGTTATAAAAACTGTATTAAAGATCAGACAACCGTGCCAGGCACTTTACATGTAATACCCTGACCTTCCTTCTCCATGACTCACAGCTCTCCTTCTCACTGGTCAGCACCAGAGCCCAGAAGACAGAGACATCACAGGCCAATAGGTAGACACTGCTATTAGCCCCATTTTACAGATGAAGAAGCTGAGGTTTATAGACGTTAAATAACTTGCCCAAGGTCATACATCACTACGAATAAGCAATGGCAAGATATAAACTTCAACGACTGGCATTAAGCCCAAGACTTAAATTGTTCTCCTCTTGTATCTCCTATGGAATTCTCCACCTACCCTCTGTGGCTTATGCAGGAAAACAACTGAAAAACAGCAGAAAAACAGAAGAATCACAATAACTGTGGGAGGGATTTAATTTCAGCTCTGCTAATTATTCATATAACCTCAATGATGTCATTAACCATGTAAGACTCACTTTGTTTATCTCTAAAATTATAATAAGGCTCCATGTCCTGTTATTGCCATAGAACTGTATTGAAGCCATTCATGTGAAGATGCTTTGAACAAAAGCAAGGTCTTCTAGATGTGTCATGATTACGCTGTTTTCTATACGAAGTGTTGTGGTATAGGAAAAAGCACATCAGCTGTGGCCTGGGCCAGGGTTTAAATCAGCCATGTTAGTGGAATCTTTCTGACTCTCAAACCTCTCATCTATAAAAGGGGGATTCTGTAACCTGCTGGAGAGTTTAGACATGAGAAACCCATGTGTTGACGGAATCCCAGTGCAATGACCATCAGTGTGTCTGACCCATACAAGAGCTCCCCTTACCCGCAGGGGAAAGAAATGGAGCTGCTGAAGACACAGTAGATGAGGGGGTTGACGGCACTATTCAATGCTGGCAGGTTCTGAATGATCACAGAGGCATAGAAACGCTCCTGGGTGTCTGGAAGGAGGTTGAAATTGTCCAAAATGTCAAAGAGGAAGTATGGACTCCAACAGCAGATGAAGGCTGGGGGAGAAGAGAGCCATTAGCACCACAGCAAGTAACAGTTGAGGGGTCTCTTTTGGTTGGTCCTGACTGGACTTTTACCTGGGACGTTCTTTGGGACCTGGAATTTCTCAGAAATATTGGGGTTGAATGCTGTTTAGAGCATTGATATCACATTCACTTAAACACATACACACATACATATGGACACATCTTACAGACATGTTCCTAAAACTGAGCAAAGGTCGTAGAGCTTCTCTGTCCATAAAGAAGGGTTAAATTTCTACTGCTGTGGATTCTTTATAGAAACCCCAGGAACAGGTGACTATGGCCATACCATCTCATCCAACAACACAGGGATCAGGAAAAAATAGCAAAATACTTTGAAGACTCTCTAGGAAAAGACAGAACAGGAAGCATTTTGACCACATAGTGACTAATGGTTTTAGGTTATGTCAGGGAGAAGGGGTGATCACAATATTTTCTAAGTACATACCAGTTTAATGACAGTGTTCTCAATTTTCTCTTTCCCCTCTAAGTTGGCCTCTCCAGAAAACACCCACACTATACCCTTCTCTAAATCCATTGGCATGTATGAGACCCCAATTTGTTTGGCTCCAAATTCTCAAAAGAAATGGATAAAAGGTGGGGATTCAGAGTGTGATGGCTAGTTTTGAGACTACTTAACTGGGCTGCGGAGTGCTCAGATGTTTGGTTAAACACTATTCTGGATACGTATGAAGACATTTCTGGATGAGTGTAACATTTGAACTGGTAGAGTAAGAAAAGCAGATTGCCCTCCTCTGTTCATAGGCCGTGTCCAAACTGTTGAAGGCCTTAGTCATAGAAAAACGTTAAGTAAAAGAAGATTCACTCTGTTTGCCTGTCTTCAAGCTAGGAAATTGGTCTTCTGCCTTCACACTTGGAATCAAACTGAAATGTACATCATCCACTCTCCTGATTTTCAGACCTTTGGACTCAGACTTGGACTGGCACCTACACCGTTGGTTTTCCTGGGTCTCCAGCTTCCAATTGCACAGCTTGGGAATTCTCAGCCTCAGTAATTACCTGGGCCAATCCCTTCTAATAAACCTCTCTCTCTCATTATCCTCTGGAGAGCACAGACTACGACACAAAGCTAAACACTCATGAGTTGACTGGAAATACATACATCTCTCATCTTCTTGCCATAACTTCTCTACTCTCCTTCTCCCACTTTCTCCTCCATATACTTTTTTCTCAGAGTAGAAGTTTGGCTTCCTTAGCTGTCTGCATGCAGGCACAAGCTTTCCGCCATAACTCTGTAATGCGGATTCTGTAACTTGTTGGGGAATTTTAGAATGATAAACTAACTCATGGTTCCCCTCTCGACCCCAGACCTTGGCAATGTATTAAAGTGGAGCAATTCAAACACAAAACCCATTAAGTGTTCTGGATCCTGGTTAATTAACCCAAACACTGGCCCTGAACAGTATCTGGGACACTAAGGGGGGCAAATGGCCTTGTGAGCTTGTGTGTCTTCATGTGTGTATATGTGGGGTTGGAGGATTCTGGTTGTCACAGGGATACCAGTTCTCTGGCATGGTACAGACAGCCCAGCCAGCGAAGATTTGTATCTACTTTGAATGCCCATTCATGTAGAAGAGAAACTTCTGTATAGTTATCCCAGTCTAGAAACCTGACTTTGTTTTACACATAAACACAGATTAAGTAAATATTGAAATTTGTAGATTCTGTTGTACAATTCTGTTAATAAATACAATTCTGTTGTAAATGGAGGAAACATTACTTTGTTTAATTCAAAATATTACAAGGATTTTTTATTTTTGGCAGCTCAGAAAATCAAGTCACTGACAGCAATACTGCTTACATTTTTTTATGTCTCCATGAAAATACACCTGTACTGGTTTTCATTGTAGCTGTTATTATGTCAAGGTGTAGGTGTGACTACTCCATTATTCTTCTAGTGTAGCTGTGCTTATGTTTTTACACGTTAAAATTGGTATAAATTTTAATTAACAAAAATAGTATTGTTTTATTTTAGATTATTTTCTTATTCCTCCTTTATATTATTTTTTGGCAATATATTAACGTTTTAATTATCATGGTAGGTAGTATAAGTAGGCATTTTATTTCAAGATGGGAAAGGGACATTACAAAGTGTTTGCTATAGAAAGGGCCCTTTTGGTCTGATAGGGCTGTCAACATTTGCTGACCCTCTAGTAGGTGTCTCTGGTTGCTGACTGAAGGGATCCCGCAGGGCCTTGGTGTATGGCTGCTGATGACAAAGGGCTATGTTGGCTCTGGGACACACTTGTAAACATAACATTTTCCAACTCAACATCCAGGGAACGTGCATCTGTCGTTCTGACTATCTGAGAAGACAGAGGAGTCTTTGATCTACTTCAGAAGCCTCTGACAAAGTTTTTGAGCCCCGGTGGGTTGTATATGTTTTATCCCAGTTCCGCCTGCAATGCTGTTTTGTGCCTACGTCCTGCTGGCTGAGTCATGCTGTGTGTGGTCTGTTTGGCATTTTGCAGTTGCATTTTAGAAGGGTAAGAAGACTGTTCTGGTGCTTTGACATGTAGCTAATGGGAGATCTATGCTTCCTCGGAGCTTCCAAGAGCTGCCAGAGGGGCAAGGAGGGGATATGTAAGCTAAATAAAAAAGAAAATAGTACAAATCCCTTTCCTTCTTGCATATTTTCATTCATTCATTCATTCATTCAACAAATGTTAATTGAGCAGTGTGTAGGGGACCCTATTTTAGGTCTTGGTGATAATATAAGTAACACAAAAGCCAAAGTCATTGCCCTCACAGATTCACTACTCCAACAGGGGAGACAGACTATAAGAAAATCAGTCTATGTCCTATAGTGCCAGGCAGAACCAAGAACAAAAGTAAGCCAGAGTAGACTAGAAAAAGGATATTTAAAAGACTTGTCAAGGAGCCCTCAGGGAGGTGGCATTGTTGGGGAACAAATGAGGTTAGGAAGTAAGTCAGATCACCACCGGGGAGCAGAGTATTTCAGACAGGAAATAGTGCAAGGTGACTTTATGAGTCTTAAGAGTAGAGAGAAAGGAAAAGGAAAGGGCAGAAGACAGGAGGGTGGAAGGGCAGGTAAGGTGCCATAAGGGAGAAATTTGTAGTGAACCTAACGTTAAATATTCAGAAAAGGTGGAAAGCCACTTCCATCTTCTTTTTGCTTGTGAACTCCAACCCTGGGGAAGATAGTGTCTTCAAGGAAGTGACTGAGTTAGCAGGTGATGTGAGCATCCGTTTCAGCTAGTTCCTAATCAGATTTTCTCCAAATTATTCAACCCATAGCCTTGGCAGGCAGTTGTATTCATAAGGAGAGCAATTAGGAATCAAATGTGAGCCCTTGAAGGAACCATGAATGGGCTGATGAGTTTCACACATTCCTTTCCAATCAGACCAATGTAGAAGTGCCCGTTGGCAAATTCCTTTCTGCCACCAGGTCCCAGGAGCAAGCTTGCTTTTGGGATGTTCATACCACTTTACAGCTCAAGGAGGGACATAGCTTACCAAGAATGATGACGATGCTATACTTGATAGCCTTGATTTTTGCCTTCGAGATAAGTCCTCGGTTGTAGCTGCTGCACAGTTTCCCATCTGTAGATGCAAGAGGGGGATAGTAAGATGAAGTGTTCAAGATGTGACAGTTTCTGTTTCTGCCAATAGGAACATTAAAAGTCAGACTCCAGTTTTCACTTATATCCTGTGCATTTATGCCCAGATGGCCCTCCTTGAAAATTTTTAGATTAAAGATGGTTCTGGGCTGGTTTCTGGAGAATGCTCAGTTTATACCTTAATATTACATGCAAATGGTATGGAATGCTCACACTCTCTCAAGAGACTTGGTCAGATGGTCTGAACAGCTGTAGCTGAAATTTGACCATGTGACCATGCAGGAGTTGAGGTCTTCCCTGAGGAGCGCTACTCTCTGAGCCCTGGCTATGCTGAGACACCCATGCAGCCACTTTAGCAACCTAGGCAAAGTTATTTTCTAAAATGATTGCCCCAGACAAATACATTTGTAAAAAAAGAAACAAAAACAAAAGCAAAACACAAAAAACACTCTCAAGAAAAGCTCAAGACAGGGGTATCAGAACTCTCCAAAACAGGAGCGTGGATATACACTTTTTTTGTATGTGGCTGTTGTCTGATGGTGAACACTGAGGGGTGAATGTAAGGATCTACTAGAATACAAGCTTGATGAGGACAGGGGCTTTGTTTTTTGCACTCCTGTAGCCTATACACATATTCAGTGACTAACACAAATATGTTGAATGAATCAATAACCACCTGTCACTAGTCAAGCAGTGGCAAAACAAAGTGATAGGATAGGCTGGGCAGGATCCAGTACAATAGGCCTTAGTTAAAGGAGTGATTACCTATAAATTTGGGGATAAAAATGTCAGATGTGCTGTCCCTTTCCTTATGGAAGAGTTTTTACTGTCAGGGCTTCCACCAGCCCATATGCCACCTTTGTGAAATTTCGGAAAAGGGGCCCTTTCTCTGATAAGCACAGGCCTGCCTAGGGCACACACTCAGTGAGGGAAATATAAAGAGGATGCCAGCCACACACACCTCTCAGCCAGGAGCCACCCAGTGAGGCTCAGTGGGCACAACCCTAGTGGTGGCCCTGGTCAGAGGCCCACTCAGGGCGTCCAAAAAGTCACATGGAGTAGGGCAGTTGTGGACTAGAAAGACAAACTGCTGTGCTCCATTGCCTTCACTGCACTGCCTAGCTCTCATGTTCAAAATTTATTTTAATGCCCATGGAAATCAGTCAGATGTTTACCTTTGCAATATTCATTCAATCCCACCACCAATCTGATCTAGCCCAACCCCCCAAGTATAGCATGTCTGCTAAGAGATAAGGACTGACTAGAAGGGCTGAAATATAGTACGTGTTCTCTAAGAATTTTCAATCCAGCATGAAAGATCACACACTCTCCATAAAACTGGTTGAGATGAGCGAGATGCTGCTATGGTTTGAATGACTCTGCCAAAACTCATGTGTAAATTTAATTGTCATTGTAACAGTATTGGGAGATGGAGCCTTTGAGAGGTGATTAGGCCACTAGGGCTTGGCCCTCATGAATGAATTTTTGCTATTATTGTGGAAGAGGGCTTCTGATGGGATGGACAAGTTGCTTGACTTTCTCTCTGTCTTGGGTGTTCACTTTCGCCCCCTGTCTTCTGCCATGGGATGACCTTTGCCAGTTGCAAGTGCCCTGCTCTTGGATTTCCCAGCCTCTAGAACCATAAGCCAAATCAATCTCTTTTTAAATAAATTTCCCAGTCTGTGGTATTCTGTTATAGCAGCAGAAAATGGACCAAGAGAGATAGAAACCAACTGTGGACAGAGGAGAGACCCATCCTTCCACCACTGTGCTGGGGAGGCTGTGTGGGAGTTGCAGAGAGCATCAAGTGAACTCAAATGACATAAGAAGGAGTCCAAGACAAAGGCGGGATGTGGCGTGGGATCAGGAGAGGTGGGAGGCAGAGAGTGAATATCCTCAGCCAAGACATGGAACAAGAAAACATAGGATGCGTTTTAACCACAGTGAGTCATATTGCTTGGCTGTAACCTACAAATACGTGGGGTTTGAGAGTGGAGAAGAGAACTGAAGGCAAACTGCGGAGGCCTTGAATGTCTTTCTGAGGAGCTTGGGCTGAACTACTGAGGCAGCTGCAGGCCACTGAAGTTTCTGAGTGGTTTTGCAGTGTGAATATTTACTCATTGCAGAGGACAAATGATTTTCAAGAGTAACAGGAATAGGGGCTCTTTAGGTACAAAGAAAAAATGCTAATTACAATTAATTCATATTTCTTAAAGCATACCCTGTAAGGCCACTCCTAAATACCATTAGGGTCTTCAGATTCTTCTGTGCATTTCATGGGACCACAAAACCTCAGCCTTGTAAGAAAGCAAATGCTTCAGAACATTTAGAGCAGTGATTCTCTGCTGGGGTGATCTTGCTTTACAGGGAACTTTTGGCAATGTCTGAACACATTTTTAATCATCACGATTATGTGTGAATGTGTGCTACTGGCATCTAGTGGGCAGAGACCAGGAATGTTGCTAAACATCCTTCAATGCACAGGGCAGCCCCCACAACAAAGAATTATCCAGTCCAAAATGCCAAAGGTGTCAAAGGCGAGAAACCTTGATTTCCAGGATGGGATCTTGGGAGGGACACAGACTTTAAGATCAGACTGGAATGGATCCTCCATCTCTACCAATTACTAAAACTGTGTAACCTTAGGCAAATTGTCTAAAGTTCCCGGCTTCAGTTCTCCCATTTAAAACTTGAGGTGTAGAACACCTAATTCAGAGTTACTTTGAAGATTAACATAAAATAATATATTCAAGGAACCAAGCCCCATGATGGGATGTCAGATGTCTTATCAGTTGAGATGAATGCAGTTTTATCAGTATTTCAGGTGGAAGGTGAGCCATCTTTATGGAAGTGAATAGAAGGTATTACTACATTTGATTGTCTATTATACAAGGTTGTTATCTGTGTAAGAATTATGTACAGCAGAAAATGATCCAGGTGAGATTATACCCATGGGGGGCAAGTAAAGAAGACAGCAGACCAAATTATATTCTTTCAAAGCATCCCCACTGGCTGTTCCTAGGCAACAGCTGGCCCCTAAACAGTATGGGTCTGAAGACTAAGTTGGTCTTTCAGAAAAGTTTTCGAGAATGACATTTGTGCTCTGAAATCCCTTTAAAATGGAAACCCGCAGTGCTTTCCACAGGGCAACTGGGTGACAATGTAATCAACTACCTGCCCAGAGATCAGAGAAAAGCATCTTTAATCTGACCATTCCAGGACATGCAAAGCCTCTAGCTTCTAAAGATGGCCCTTCAGAGAGAGCTGAGCTACAAAATGCCAGTAATTCTCCTTTATTGGGAGATAAAAGGATTATTTCTACTCAGGCCTTGGCGCTGAGCTGCAGTGAAAAACAGTTAAATTCAGCTGTCACTGTGCATTAATAACTTGGGTAGCCTGAAGGTGGCAGGTCCATTCGATTTGGGACTGGAAGAAGCACGCTGATGTGGACTGTTTTAGTTCCAGAGTACATCCCTAATGGGGGCACATGCTGCAGATTTAGTCTCCAAATGGCCATTTCTGGCTCCTCACCTTCCCAAGACCACAGGCCTCTTACAGAGCCACTGGGAACCCATTATGCAGGCTGAGCACCTGAAGTGGGAGCAGTTGGCACCTTGGGATTTCAAATGGAAGCAGAATTGTTTCCTGGGATGTGATGGGGGGAATTCATCTGTGAACTTATAGTGAGTGCAGGTGATTTGTTTAGAAACAAGGAAGTCTAACTGGAAATGTTTTAAAATAAATATGCTTCCTATATTAGAAACTTTGTGTATGTTAGGTTGATTTTTAAAAACTTCAAAGTTTTTTTTAGCAGTTTTTCCTGATTTCTAAAATTTTTAAAACTTGAAATTCATTTTGAACAGTAACATTCTCTTTACTAATACAGCTTGAATACCCCCCTGAAATCATCAGTTCAGTATTTTAAGCACATTAGGTCTCATCTGCTTAGCTGCAGGACTGCGGTCTGTTTCTTCCCAGGGGGTTTTTGTCCCTCTAGTTTTTCTGAGAGACCCAAGGAGGTGTCTCAATGTTCCAGGATCCACCCGGGCCACCGCCTGTGCCTCTCTCATGACACTATCTGGATCCTGCTTTCTAAGCTCATGCAGCTGCCCTGGGTTGCCCCAAGTCACTTCACCCAGACCTCCTCTTTGCCAAGGACTGCCTCTTGAGGGGCTCCGGCTGGGCACCAGATGCTTCCACGGCCACAGTCACTTCAAAGCAACGTTGTGAGTCCTCTTCATTATTGCTCTTGACCCTGGGCAGTTGCTTTGCTCTTCTGCTCCACCTCTCAGGGCCTCAGTTCTGTCCCTGGGCTGTAGGTTATTCAGCACCACTGCCCTTCCCTGGGATATCTGCTCTCCAAGTTCTTCTGCCAGGAAGCAAGGGAATGGCCTCTCTCCTCTGTGCTATGCTATTCCAGGGACCTGTAGCACTCACTTTAACTTCCAAGAGTTTCAGCTTCTTTAGCCCCCCACACAGCGTTTTCCTCCCTAGATGCTGACAAGTGGCTGGAGTGGTTAGGTGGGAATGTTCTTCTGTGACCCAGAACTTACATTTCCCTTTGACCTTAAGACACTCATTGTGCCTGACTCCATATTCTCCAGAATGTTTTCACACTCAGGAATCTTATTGTCCCTTTCTAGTCATCTGAGGTACTCCCTCTCTCCCCATTAGCTAGACATGCCTGCATATATCTGAACCTTCAAGTAGGAAAGCATTTTGAGTTCCTTTTCAGGTTTCTAGCCCAGAGCCAACCATAAATTATAGCTAGATATGAGATTTCACTAACCCATCAGATAGCCCTTTCTGTACCTCAGCACCTCAGCTCAGGCAGAAGCAGGAGCCCTGACAGTCTAAAATAATTATGCAAAGACAGATGAGCTGTTCACCAAACCCATTCCTGTTTCCCCAGGGCACACAACTAGACTCCAATTCCCAGCTTGCCTTCCAGCAGTGTGTAGTCATGTGACTAAGATCTGCCTAAGGGATACTGGGAAGAGTCAATGTCTACCATCCCCAAACCTGGCTCAGATACCTCTCCTGAGCAGTCCTCCACTCTGTCTCTTTCCCCGCCCCTGCCTGCTGGAGGGAGGTGCTGAGGGGTACCTTAGCAGCCCTCTGTTAAGTGTGGCAGAATCTCCACCTGCTTGAATTTCTGAACGACTGTGTGGAACAATGCCTTTCCCTCTGGTCTTTATTGCCAACTGGATTTTAATTAAGACATAAACTTCTATGTGGGTAAGGCTACTGATATTTTGGGTTACACAGCTGCTAGTGTTTCTCTTACTAAAGTAGAGATTGGTACCTCATATGCAGTGCTGTCTTAATGAAAACCTGAAACATGTGGCATTGGATTCATGGGCAGGCAGCAGGTGGCAAGGAAACTGAGGTTTCCATTTGTCTATTGTGCCAATACCACACTCTGACTTTATAATGCTTTCAATATTTGGTAAACCAAACTTTCTCTACCTTATTTTGCATCTCTAGGAATGTCTAGGCTACTCATGGCTCTTGAATTTTCCACGTCTATTTTAAAATAGGCTTGTGAAACTCAATAAAATGTTTCAATTCAATTTTGTTTGGAACTTTATTAACTTGTAGATCAGTTGGGGAGATTCAACGTCTTTATGATATTAAACTTTACTATCCATGAACATGTCATAATCATCATTTATTTGTATCTTCATGTTTTTCCGGCACATCTTTTATTAAATGTAGTTAATTGTAGAGAAGTCATTTTATTCACAGTTACTGATGAAGAAGCTGATATGGACAGCAGTTAATGGGCTTCTCTTAAATTTTTTAAGATAGAAAGTGAATAGGACTCTAACCCAATTCCTAATCTGTAGCTTTTTTCCTTCACTCTAGTGTGCCTCATTTAATTAAAAACATGGAATTTGAATATAGCATGGATCATATCTGCCAAGCCATGATAGCTAGACATAGTTATAATGAGAAATTTGTCTGTTCCATGGGTATACCTGCCCAATCTCCTGCTCCCATGCAGTAGTAAATGTTCTAGTTTGCACAAGTAAATCCTCCCGGACATCAATAATATGCTCATTTATGAAAGATAAAGATAACACACAGGATTGGAAACCCTGTCTCCTCCACATCTTGCCCTCCACGCTTGTTTATGGGAAAGTCTTTAGATAATTTATGATACAGTTCTTTTTCTTTTCCTTTCTGTCAGCGTTTGACTGGGAGAAAATAGACATATTTGTCAGCAAGAAGAGTGGTTCTCACACTAAGGATGGCTTGAGTTTTTCAGCCAGTGTTTACAAAGTGAGCTTCTGTTCACACTAATCATGGCTAATGTCCCTCGTTGATGAGCAATAATCCTGGCATGCAGACCCAGCTGGAGATCCCATTTACCTGCCAACTCCAGAGCTGCTTGGCTGTAATGACAGATGGGAAATCAACTGCGTTCCATTTATGAATAAGATATAGAGAGCATATAAGCTTTTGAGAATACCAGCTGCCCTCATTCCAGGATGAGGTCACTAACAGTAACTAAAAAATAGATATAATGGAGATATAAAACTATATTAAAGAACAAAAAGTGGCGGCAGCCATTTCCACCTTTGGGAGGGAGTAATGGCACACTCTGTATCAGTGGGAAACAGGGCTCTAAGTGGCTTTGTATGGTTTCAAGGACCGGAAGTCAGGGGAGCCCAAGAGTGCAAGGACTGGCATATGCAGTAGCAGGAGACATGGGAACTTTGGAGAGAACCAGGAACTTAGCCTCCCTGGGGAGAGGCATGCTGAGGAAGGTGGTGAGCAAGGGCGGTGCTGCTGTGGAGGGAACAGGAGAGCTGTAGGAGGTGAGACAGTGAGAGTGAGTGCTCAGAGGGACAAGCAGGGAGGAGCATGTCAGACCCACAGAATTGGGAGAAATCACATGACAGGGGTTTATACCAATCTGATTTGTCTGAAAGTACAGGAAGGCCTCGGCTACCTCCACAAAATTGGTCTCCACACTGCCAATCATTACTCAGCCTTTAGATTTTAAATATATCAAAACAAAACCTTCAGGAGATGAGGTAGGAATAGCTCTCTGAAGGCACAGCTCTAGAGGGAGTGTCCTGGAAGGGAAGCCGCACACAAGACCTTGAGTTTTTGTTTTAATTTTTAAAAAGTCTTGTCTTTATGTGTGCACTCAATATGTGTGTATTTGAATACCAGTTGTGTCACATGCTACCCGTGAAAACAAGCAAACTGTTTAAGCTTTAAGCCTGTCTTCTGTCTGTGAGAGACAGTAACACCACCTTGAAGAGCTGTGGATTAACTCATTTCCTGTTTAGACAAAAAAAAAAAAAGCACAGCTCACTGCCGGTGCAGTATTCTCAAATGGGAAATGGGTTAAATGGGAAATGGGCAATGGGCCATGGGTGAAATGGAGCAAACAGGAAACGAGTTAAAGGGAAGAACACAAGGAAAAGACCTAGCAGTGGCTGACAGGAGCTGCTCGTCTGTCCCTCTGTCTTCTCTGTTTGTGAGAGATGAATGGACGATGGCTTTGAGTGGGCATTAGAGGGTCTAAGCATGACGTTTATACAGAGACATGCATGGCAAATATGTTTGTGGGTGCTGAGTTGATGGTTTTAAAAAATGAATATACATATATACATCTAGGATAATATTGGCTGTTTACTCAGGCTAAAGGGCCACAGGGCTATTGTTTCAATTATATGATTTAGGTAATTGTAGAAAATTTTTACGTATGGCTAAGTGAAAATAGAAGAAAACAAAATCAACTAAAATTCGACCACTCAGAGATAATTTCAATAACATTGATAACATGTAGCTTCTTGATATTTTCCATTTCCCCCTCTCTCTAGCTATCATCTAGCTATATCATACATGCACATATATATTCTGCTAAGTAAAAATATGTGCACATATCTATAAAAGAGATACCATACTGCTTTCTTTTTCTTAATGTACTATATTGGAGAAATATTTCTATGGCAATAAGTACACTCTATATAATAATTTTTAGAGCTGCAGTATTTAATTGTATGGCTATATAATTATTACACTCAGTTCCCTCATTGTAGGGTATTCAGATCTTTTCAGTTATTCATGATTATAAACAATATTTCTTATATTTGTTTCCTTTCTCTTTCTTTCTCCCCCTCTCGCCTCTCTTCCTCTCCCTATCTTTCCTTTCCTTTCTTTTCCTTCCTTCCTTCCTTCCTTCCTTCCTTCCTTCCTTCCTTCCTTCCTTCCTCTTCTTTCTTTTCTTTCCTCACTCTTTCTTTCTCCCTCATTCTATCTTTTGTTCTTCGTTTTATAAGGAGTGTATTTCCTTGTAGCATATGATGTAACAATCTAATATATGATTATTTCCATATGGGCAGTTGTCTCAACATTAGTAATTAAACAGTTTCTATTTCTCTATCAGTTTAAAATACTTCATCACATTCTAAATTCCTGAGGTTTCCTTTAGCATTTCTGTTCTGTTGGGATTCCCTGTCCATATAATTCTCTTTCAATGATTATAGTATTATAATTGTAGTACTTATGACATTTATTTGATATTTGATAGAGGAAGGATGCCTTCATCCAATTTTTTTCAGACAAATATTCTAACTTTTAACCAAAGCCAATTGCACTCAATAGAATGAATTCACTTGTGTTTATTCTCTTTATTGCTTTTGCTCTTCCAGAAAAACCAGGATGTGGAGACTGCACCAGTGGAAGGGAAGCACTAGGATCTGCATGGGGGCTGGAATTAGCCCCAAGCTGAATGACTGGGTCTTCGTGGGTTGAAAATTTCCAAGCAGCCTAAACACATCTCTTGGTTACACTGGTCAGTGAGCGTGAAGGTCAGCCACCTATGACTCTGTGTCTCACTGGACCAGATTGTCAAACCTGGTTGAACATCAAAAATACCTGAAGAGCTTTTCCGAAATAATGATGTCCATGCCCCACTCCAGATGGAGTGAATCAGAATCTGTCAGGGAATGGTGTCTGGGTTTTGGTGTATTTTAAAAGCTCCCCAGGCAATTCTACTGTGTAGCCAGGGCCAAGACCCAAGGCCCTAGACTGTAAGTTGCCTGTAGTCAGGAACCATGCTATTCATTTGTCATTCCCAGTCCCTTGTACCACTCCTGACATGCAGAAGAACACAGAGGAACTGAACTGAATTCAGGTGAAGAACCCAGACTTACATATCTCTACTCATTTTCTAGGGAAAAGACACAGGTTATCAGTGCCTGATAAAACTTGTGCATCCTCTTGGTGGCCTCACGGTCTTATTGGAAAAAGTAGCTTTAAGAGGGAGAAAACAAGCTCTGTCTTGGTCCAACGAAAGTTTAACTAACAGTCTGAAAAGAGGAGGGCTTAGGGAGAATCCAGTGTATCCCCTTATTTTAACATCTTGGAGCCCAGGGATTATGTAACTTTGCCAGGTGGCACAGCTCTTTGTGGCACATCTGGAACAGAAAGCAGCTCTTCTTATTCCAGATATTTGTGGTACAGCTTGTTGTCCTTGTGTGAGTGCATATAGTTGTGAGTATGCATTGTTAGTGTGTGTGAGACTGAGTGTGTGAAGGTGTGTGTATTTGTGTATATGAGCCTACGTTTTGTGTATGTGTGTGCACAAGGAATGGGAGGGGTGTGTAACCTGAGCGGATCCAGTCTCCTTCTGCAGAGCTATGACATTACAACAAACAGAAAACTAGAAGCCCTTTCTTCTTTTGGTCCCTTGGTTTGCTGTGTTTTCTCCAGATTGACCTTGGTCAGGTCCAGTAATGTTTTCCTGGGAAGCAGGACAGGCTTCCAGGGCTCAGAGTCTACTGCGTACGAGGGGCTCTGCAGTCGGGTTTACTGAGAAGGAACTTGGGGGAAGGTTGTAGTAGGTGGTCTTAGGCTTGATCTGGTTTGAATTGGTGTGTCAGGGCAGCTGGGAAAGAATGAACCACTGTGCCTTTACTGGCTTAGGGTCCAGGATTGTTCTATGGACAAATGGCAGCTTTATGTATCTGAAAATTCAAGTCAATCAGAAAAGCCTATCCTCATCTTTGCTGAAGGTGTGATGTCCTCCTTGGACAGTCTCTCTTTTCATATCTTGTGTCCTCCAAGGTGCTTCTTTGCTAGAACTGAGGCTGGGGTAACCCTTGGATCCTAGCTCAAACGCTAACTCTCTGCTGGCATAGCTTGGCCAGGTCCAAAGTGCCCCCTTCCTTCTCCTAAATTTCAGGGAGGTCACATGGGGGACAACAGAGCCTGCCTGTGATAGCCTTTGGTGGGTCTGGTCTGTCGGCTGGGTCCTGATATGATCCTGTATGCTCATGTATCAAGGGATCCCCAGCTCACATTTGCTAGAGGAAAACCTCTGGAGAAGCACATTAGCTAAGAATTGGGCCATGCAGAGTAGAGACTTACCTGAGCAGTTGGAAATCACTGTTTCATAGGTTTTGCTTTTAATCCAGATAGTTCGGATCACAATGCCATACATGACGCTGCAGAAAGAACCAAAGGTAGTATTAAAGTGGCTGGTGGATCTCTACTGTGAGGACACAGAGAAGACCACTCCCACCTCCCCGAGTGCAAGGTGCAAAGGGAGGAATCTTTTCACCATGCCTGTCCCTCTATACTTGCTGTTTATAGAATCACAACTGAAAGTGTCCATTAGAATCCATTGGATGGAGTCACTTCTGTCTTAAGTGAGGAGGCTAAGACCTGGTAAAGTTATGCAGTTTCCTCAAGGTAACCCAAATGGTTTGAAGGAGAGCTGTGATTAGAATCCAAAAACAGGCCTTAGAGTCGGAAAAGACTTGGGTCTCCTCTACTACTTGTCTGCTGTACAATCCTGACTTTAGTGACATCTTTTAAGTGACATCTATGATCCCTGACTCCAGCATTCATGGCTTTGTGTGATCTTCATCCCTTTAGTGTGGGAAGAGCAGGTGACTTGCCTCTAATCAATGCAGTGTGGCAAAGGGGATGGGACTGATTACACAGAGTGTAGTGCCTGTCTTGTTGGTGTCTCTCCCCATTGCTGGCTTTGAAGAAGCAAGGTGCCATGAACCCCACAGCTGCAAGAAAATGAATTCCGCTAAGGACCTGAGGGAGCCTGGAAAAGAGCCTTTCCCAGTCCAGCCTCTGATGACCCCCTGCCCTGGATAAACAACTTGATGACTGCCTTGCCTGAGCAGGGGACCCGGTTAAGCCATGGCCAGATTCTTGACCCACAGAAACTGTGAGATGATAAATGTGTCTTGCTTTAAGTCATTAGGTTTGTGGTAATTTGTAAAGGAGTAATGGATAACTACTACACTGAGCCTCAGCTGAGGTTCTACAAGATGGTGTTAACAATACAGACCTCTTGAACTTTTTGAGTATCAGATGTGACAATATTTAAAGTGCCAAGTACAGTGCTGGAAAATTAGTGGAGATTAATTTCCTTTCTCCTCTTTCTTGCCTATTTTTTTACACTATATCACACCAATTCTTACATGATTTAATCTGTGCCTAACAGGAAAACAAAGTGTTAATGATTCAAAAGTGTCAAGAAGTTTTGTATCCTGGGTACTCTTTGATAAATATAAAAACTACTCTTCTTTAATATTACTTGATATTTTGACTACATTAAGCACCTTGGCAAAAAACTCTGGGACACAGCAATGCTTTATTTTAAAACTGCATATCTTCCCTCTTGAGAATAATTAGTTTAAAAAAAAAATCAAAGCTTCAGTTTGCAGTAGCTGACAAAGCACTAATTGCTTTTAATGATCTTTAGAATATAACTTAATTAATGGCAATGTTAAAATCTCTGCTGCTTATTGCCTTTCCCCATTCTTGCTCAGTGAACCCTTCAGAGTGCTCCAGGAAAGCTCAGGGACTTTTTGGAACATCTCCATTCTTTCTCGCATAATTGCCCAGGGACTTTTTTTTTTTTTTTTTTTTTT
>NW_016817272.1:199172-212324 GCF_001698545.2 Rhinopithecus bieti | reverse complement strand
TTGCAATTTGTATGCCTGCAGTAAAGAAAAAATGAGAAAAATGTTATTAGTGAGTTCAACTCTAAGTTGAATATTTGCTAGAACAGGGAAACTTCTTCCCCAGAAAGTGAAATACTGTACAAGGTAAGGTTACACTCACCATGGAAAGTTAATGGTTATGTCAATTGCAACCCCAGTATACAATTGACCAATAATCCAAATATTTATGACTGTCAACCATGTACACAGAAGAAAGATTAAGAAATGTCTCATGCTTTAGGGATTTAGGCCTAAGTCACCCCCCCTTTTTACTTAGGGCCAATCAGATGAGTGAGAACCAGTACCAAGTACCAACTTTTCAGTTAGCATGGCAAACACCTAATAACTGGGTATTATTGCCAAACCAGGCTACTTCTTGGAGCATACCAATCAAGCATCAAAGAGACATCTGCATTGCTGTTTGTCACCACCAGTGTTTTGCTCTGTCACCCAGACTGGAGTGCAGTGTCACGATTATAGCTCACTGCAGCCTTGACCTCCCACCTCAGCCACCTGAATAGCTGGAACTACCAGTGTGTGCCACCCTGCCCAGATAATTTTTGTATATTTTCTAGAGACAGGGTTTCACCATGTTGCCAGGCTAGTCTTGAACTCCTGGGCCCGAGAGATCCATCTGCCTAGGCCTCCCAGAGTGCTGAAATTACAGGTGTGAGTCACCACACTTGGCTTTGTCTCTTTTCCTTTAGCTGATCAATCGGATGGTGGATAAGTTTTGTGGATTGTCTCAGCAAAATGACTCCATAATCTGTACCTTCCTCTCCATCCAGGTTTTCAGCATTAGTGGAGACCCTTACAATCTCTCTTTATTCATTTTGATGACCACTTTTATTGTGGGCCCTGTGATCCTCTTTGACCCTGGACCTCATGCCATGGACAGTGCTGGCCAGATCCCTGGGGCCCTTTTACCCACCATGGCCGTATATTCTATCTGCAGGGCTGCACCAACCTGGCAAGAGGCTTTCCCACAGTGTGATCCCCTTTCCTAAGCAAAATAAATGAATTTTTCTCACATATGACAAGTCAATGATCCATGACTAATGTGCTTTTTTTCACTTATTTTTTTGCAATTGTCGGTCATGAATCTCTTCTGCTTCTACCTTTATCTTACAGAGATGAAAATGATAAGAGAATGAGAAATCAATTAGGTAGGAAGAAAATAAGCACAGCTAAAGTAAAGCAATTACACTGGAGCTAATAACCTCCCCAGCAACAATTAGACAGTTATGTCAAGTGAATTTCAAAACAACTCCTGTTGTTTTGACCCAGAAAAACAACATATTGCCTTTGCTGTCAGTCACTATGGTTTCAACTCCTGGGAGCCTGATTTAGTGGATGATGGAAGAGCTACATCTTTATTCATACACAGCTCTCATGAGAGTTTGCCACCAACAATACAACTACCTCTCTCTCTCTCTCTTTCCCTCTCTCCCTTTCTTCCCCCCTCCTCTTTCTTTTCTCCCTTTTTTCTTTCCTCTCACATATATTTATGGAGGAGCTATCATAGTCAAAAACTGATCTAGGCATTAGATAGCCAGAAATTTCTATATTAGCAGCATGTGTACACGTGTGTTTGTGTTTGTGTGTGTGTGTGTGTATGTGCGTGAGAGACAGAGAGAGAGAGAGAGAATGAGAGAGGGAGAGAAAGAGTAGAGAGAGTGACATGACACATCTGTTGTTTGCTGCAATTTATTGCATTATTCATTCAATCTAATATTCACCAACTGTTTCATGCGTGCTGGATGTGAAGTTCAGAAATGAAGAGGCCACAGTTCCTGCACTCATGAGATACAGTCACACTACCATGAAGTCTAGATGATGACATGGACAAAGTGAGGTTGGAGGTTAAGGAGTGAGGACCTGAGGTGCCTCTTGGTCTGGGGTTGGCAAGGGAAGCTCTACCGTGGAGTTGGTATTGGAGATGAGACAAGAAGGATGTGAACTAGTTGGCAGAAACAAGGCAAGGTGAGCTTGGCAGAGTGTTTAGGCATGGGAGTGATACACATGGGTCAGAGGGGTGTTTGTTCCATAGCTGGAGTTGGGAGTACAGGTGAGGTATCAGCAGCTCACCGTGAAGCAGGCAGGGAATCTTTGAAAAAGACAAGTGGATCTTGTCCTAGCAGATACTGAATGCATACGAAGGTGGGCAATAAGTAAACCAATGAGGGATTTGTGGCAGAAAAGCTGCTAAGTTGGTTATTTGTGCTTTTTCTTTTTTTCTTAATTATGTTAATCACTACTATTAATAATTGAAAACAAAATAAAACCATACTCAATATAGAGGCAAATGACAAATTAGGAGAAATATTTGCAACATCTGCAAAAAGAAAAAGGTTATTGTATATATAATATTTCTAAAGATAGAGAATAGAGAAAATGAAAACATTTAAACAAGAAAAGTAGCATTACTATCAATGACAAAATCCGCAGTTACTTTTGCACCAACCTAATAAGTATTTAAAAAAATGACAATCAGCATATAAAATATACTTAATCTTATTTGTAATGAAAGAAATGCAAAATAAAACAACTAAAGTATTATTTTTCTATCAATTTGGTAAATGTAGCATATGTAGCATGCGTGAAGGACAATGAGGCATGGTGAACAACATGAGTAAACACTTTTCTTGAGCTGTTTTCTTTGTCTATTTAAGCTTGAAACAAAGAATTTAACCTTGCTCACAGCATGGAGCCCAGGGGCCAGAATATAGGCAATAAAGAAAGAATAAGAGTTGAACCTTATCTCTGAGATGAAATTGTAGCACCTATGCCAGGTACTCTTTGGAAACAAGTTCCTCACGAAATTTCCCCCAGGGCCTAGTCTTGTTTGAGAAGACAGTTGTTGCTGAAGGAGGCGAGGATGTTGGTCCCCCAGAGAGAAGTTCTTTCTTCACCAGGGGGAGCTACGAAAGAGGGAAGGTGATGAAAGAGAAGCCTCTTGTCAGGTAGGAAATGCTTCAGAGAAGCTCAAGGATGGCTGGAGGTCATGGCTGAGTTTTCATGACTGTCACGGCTGGAAGCAAGGAGCTAGGATCAGGACTTACAGAGGCCTTAGTTTGGTGAGAGCTGAGGGAAACCAGTTTTTGAAATCATTTCCTTCAATCAGCAAACACATTGTATTTTGCCTTTTCAAGGACACGAAAAAAAACACACCGGCTATCCTGTAGGCAAGTTCAAGGAGAAGTCCTGGTGGAAAAAGCAGCCCAAATAACGCGGAAATCATAGATGCAGGACAACCTGAGCTGCATGGTCCACGTGCTGCAGCATCCGCTCTGCTGAGCAGGGACTTTGACTGGAGCTCATTTCTTGAACTGATGGGAAATCAATCAGCAGTGAAGCCAGGACATGCACTGCCACTGAAATCGATGCCTCAGTTGCTCAGGGTGACACAAGCCGCTTCCTTCCAAATGCTCTCTGACCGCTCTGGCTCACTTGCCTATTACTTACCTTGGGTGGTTGTCTAAATAATCTTATCTCCTTCAAACTTCCTCTCAAGCTCAGCTTGATGGAGTGGAGGGCAATAAGTCAAAATAAAGTGTAGGTGTTAAGTGGTCCATTCAGCAGAGGTGACTGGACAACACACCATCTCGGAAAGGCTGCTGGGTTGGCTCTTGAGGTCACTCTGTGCTTGCCCATCTCAATCTCTGATGCGGGGGTAGGGGCAAGGCAATCACTTCTTTTAGTCTTAATTCTACTCTTATGAAAAATTCAGGGGTTTGACCATATGATGGATAACATTTCTCCCAGCTATAGTATTTTATGAGACTAAAGATGAATAGTGAGCAAGAAAAGGTGACTCCCACCATATCAGAAAACACTGGAAAAGCCACCAGCTTAGTAATTAAAGAAATGCATATTAAAACAATGAAATACTTTTTAAACTCTTAGGTTGGCAAAGATTTAGTAAGGAAATAGTGCTACCTTCCATTGGATCACGGGAGCAAAAAACAAGAGCCCTTGTATGGTGTTCCCCAGAATATACCTTTTCTACGAGTGATTTAGCTAACAGGCCAAGAAACAATACAACTTTTCTCAAGGGCAGCTTGTGACTATGCATCAAAAGTTTTAAAATGTGCATCATCTTTGATCTATACCTTTGATCTAGTAACTCCACGAGAATGAGTTATGAGGAAATAACCAGAGACTCATGTACAGTTTTAAGTACAAAGATTTTTATCACAGCTGTCTTTACACTATCAAAAACAAAGGCTGATCTTCCTTTGCTTATAATGTGTTATATGACACACTATGGCTGGCTGAGAGGTACTCAAAAGGCGCAGGATCGTCGTGGCCCAAGAATACAGACAATGTGCCAGGTCTCTCCCTGTAGTCTCCCACCCCATCCACACATGCAGAGCCCATTTCAGAGGGTGATCCTGCCACATGGCCAAGTGAGACCCTACCTTGACCAGGTTGTTATGCTAATCTCTGTTAAAAGACCATCTACAGCTCACCACTGGCTGCAGGATAAAGGACACTCTATGACTTTTTTGCCAAGGTCATTCACAACTGAGCCTCCCCCAGCCACTGGAAGGAGCTCACTGCCAACTTCTGTCCCATTGGCACTGTCTACCTGTCCACTCTGCCCCTACACTCACTCCAATTTCTGGTCATCAGAGTCTGCTTCCTCCCCACTTCTCCCTTATCCTATCTGGATCATTTCCTCCTTCAATGGTGGCTTTCAAAATATATTCCCTGGCATTATGCGACTCCACTGCATACACAATTTAGCATATTAGTGCATACTGAGTTTTGTGTTCAGTTTGTTTCAAGTATATCTGTCTTTTCATTTACAAAATCCCTACAAGTTGTAATTTGCCTTATATTTGGAAGGTTGCAAGATATAAAAGAAATAATATGGTATGAAATCAGAAAAACCTGGATATCAATCCTATTTGATGTTGAGTAAGTTACTTAACCACTCTGAGCTTGAGTTTCATTATTCATTAAATTGGGACAATGGTAATTGTTTCACAGTGTTGTACTGTGGCTAATGTGATAATTGTTAGCTGTTTGGCGCAATGCCTGCCCTATATACCCAGTAATTGTTAATTCCCTTCTCCTTACTCTACTTTGAAGAAATTGGGCTTACCCTATAGTAGCTACACATAAAATCTTGTGGCCTGGCCAGCTCCCCCTAGGGCACTAGAAAAAATGGGCCTGTAGGGGAGGAGAGCAGCAGCTGGCAAAGCAGGAAAGCCCCCCGCCCAACCACCCCCTGTGTGGTCCTGGCCTGACAGCTTCTTACCTGATGATTGTCAGAGGGATGAAGTACACCAGGAAGGCCACAATGGTCATGTACGGGGTCCAGTAGGAGTCGTCAGGCCACAGGGCCCAGCATTGCACTTCACCGTTGGAGAGTGTCCTCTTCCCAAATATGATCAGGGTGGGAATGGAGAACAGGAAAGACAGGCTCCAGGCAATCACAGTGAGGACCCTGGCTTGCTTTTCTGCCCAAAGAGAAGAGAGGGATGTCTGCGTATGTAGCAACCATTCTGGGGAGCACAATGGAGTCTGCTATAGAAAAGGATCACTGTGGGGCAGCCACCCTGGACCTCACAGAACCTCCCAGAGCCTCAGTTTCCTCATATGTAAACAGGGAGACAGTACCTCCATACAGAGTCAATGTGAAGATTACAAAGGGAAGCTTGAACAGAAGCTAGCACATTGCCTGGCCTAAGGTTGGTGCTTCTTCTTTCCTGATTTCCCCGTCTGACTTGAGATGTTGACGCATCCATTCCTGCAGTATTAGGGAACTCAGTTTGTACCATGTACATTTGGTAAGTCGCAGTGCAAATGCTGAGTTGTGTCTACCCATATGCAGTCACTCTTTTATTACGAGGCAGGGCTACAGCCTTAGGTCCGCGTGGCATCCTTTCACTGTACCCAGCACTGCAAAGCACTGGGACAGTTTTTGAGAGTTATTTGCCAAATGGGAAGGAACCTTCTTCTTTTTTTTTTGGTAGGAACATGGGTGGACTTATAAGGCAGAGAAAGAACACTGAACTTTGTTCTGGATAGTAGGGTGCATTCAAAACCAGCCCAGAAACCTGGTAGCTATATCTGCACACTGGATTTCAGTTGCAATATTCTGACCTTGGCTAAACCATGCAGTCTCAGCCTCATCTTTTCTTTAAATTGGTATAAAAGATACCTGCTCTGGCCACCTCAGCAGGCTACGATGGGGCTGGAGAGAGACAATTAATGTATAAGCAAGCACCTTTAAGACACACCTGTTGTTATGATGTGATGCTTTCTGTCAAGCTGTTGTTGAAGCTCTCGTTTTAATCCCTCACCTAGCTGGGCTTTCTGTGCTCACTGGCTCTGGGACCTTCTTCCAGAAACAGGAGGCCACCTTGCTCCCCTACTTTCAACTTGGAAAGCAGGCATGTGTCTTTGGGTGGGGTTGGAATGTAGAGTCAGGTGGTGGTGTCGAACAGTGTGTTGGCTGTGGTCGAGGAGCTATAAGTGAGAAAAATCTAGAGGAAACTAGGGACTCTATTAAAATCCAAACCTGAAATATTTAGGAGAATAATATCTAGGGTTCTGTTCTTGCTGAATTATACGCACTGAAAAGAGATACTAGATTCATGTAGAAAAGAGTTGTCATGGCCCACTGAGCAAGCAGGAGTCTTGGGGTAGAATTATAATAGCAATCTGATTAAGGTCTTTCTTGTTCCTTACATGCAAACGGTAATCCACTGGGGATAGGGGGAGAGGTTTTCCTGCCTGAGTTTGGAAACTCAAGCCCCTTGATGTTAGTGATGACTCATAGGTGATGGACACATTAAGTGGTAAACGCTGGTCAATTTAGTTAATTACATAAAAATTAGTAATTAAAATCCTAGACAACAATAAAAAACCCAAATTCTCAAGAGGATTTCAAGTATTTTCTCCCTAGGTGGGCTTGCTTCAAGTGGGAAGTCCAGCAGAGGTACCAGCCCTTCTGCTTTCTATCCTCATCTGCTATTCCTCGTCCTCCCCCAGGTCGCTATCCACATTGAGGTCTCTCCAGAGCTGGGGTACAGAGAACCAGGGAGGAGGAAGAGGACACAGTTCTCGCTTGACTGCTGCTGTCATCAGAGGGCTTTGTGCTCTCTGTGTCTGGCTGCATCCAAAGCTGATTCTTGGTCCCCTGAGGAACTTTTCTGGGTCCTTTGGCAATTCTCCTGTGGGGTCTTGCTGGTGGCCACTTGCTTGACTTGGGCAGTGACGTTCCACCCTCCCTGGTGACCTCCAGGGAGGCCTCTCTCTCTGGCCGAAATGTCTGGGGCAGGATCTTTTTTAACACAGCCTCAGGCAAACTTCACGATGCAGGTTCTACATCAGCCCCCTGGGCTAGGACCACAGCGCCAACCAGCCTCTCTTCAACGGTCTCAAGTGTGATGTAGTCATCGGTCCCCAATGCTCTCAAATACAGGGAACATGTCAAGCTCTGTGAGTCATCATGCGAAGCCCTCTCACTAGACTTAATTTATGTAGACATCGAGTCACCTGTGATTAGGACAGTATGAAAGGTGAAAGAGAGACTGAGAACAGTGTCGACATCTTCACTGGATGAGGGCCTTGGCCATATGGGCACAGGCATGGGGAAGGCATTGTAGAAGGTAGTCTAGACTGATAGCACGAGCATCAGAGAAACAGAGCAGGCATGTATGTGCAATATTGAAGGAGAAATGGCCTAGAGGTGGTCTAGAAAGGTAGGAAAATGTCTTCACCACCACCACGCCATAAGGTATCTAAAAAGGAAGGTTGAGGAGCACCCTTCTGAGATGTCTTAGGGGAATCAGCCACCTCAGGAGACAGGAGGTAGGGGCAGCCTCCCATTAGGAGGTTGATGGTATAGGGGAGCTGGTCCCTAAAGGAATAGAGAAACACCGGGGGTGGAGAGAAGCAGTGGGAGTTCAGATTAGGAAAGAAGCAGGGTGGGATGAAGTGGGCAGGAGGTAGAACTGGAGGGGGTTCTTCTTGATGGTGGGGCTGTGAAGCCTGATGGGTTTCTATGGTCCTGGGTGACATTAGTAGCTGCCCCCTGTGCTCTTGTTCTTTCAATGGTTAGAATTCTAATGTTGTCTTCTTCTATAGGTCCCAGGACACTTTTAAGGGCAATATGTGACTCCTGGGCCCCACCCAGTTTCCAATGGGTAAACAGTGCATTCACTTTTGAGAGGGATGCACAGGGAAACAGATTAAGACAGTATAGCATCATAATTTAGAATCAACTCTACCAAGGTCTCCAAAGATGTTTCCCCAAAGGCCCAGCAGGGTACAGGCTTGGAGCTGTTTTTCTCATACCGGTGCTGGGCTGCACTGGGAAAGCCCCACTCTCTTAGGCTGTGATGCAGCTGCCACAGCAGGGAGACTGATGGCTTTCCAGGCAGCTGAGCCCATTTGCCATGAAGAGTGACTTCTCAGGGCTGAAGGATCCAGAATCGAACAGATGAAATGCAGGTTTGCATATGAGGTAGACTGTCTCGTGTTTCTCACCCCCGGAAAGTCAGACTCCCTCTTCCATGTGCTCTTGTCCATTTCTGCACGTCTCTGCTGCTTAGCCTTCTTCTTTTCCATGTAACTAATTTACCTTTTTATAAAATCGTGTAAGTTACACATATTGATTACAGAAACACTAGCAAATAAAAATAAGCGAAAAGGAAAAAAATCCATAGTGGCACCCACCAGAAAGGTCAAGTTTAAATTCTGATAATGCATGCATATATAATACACAGATTACACATTTAAAAATGAGATCACAATACAGATGCTACCTTGTAACCTAATATTTTTCCTCTGAAAAGCCTGTTATGACCATCTTTTCCTGTGAAGAAATATGAATCTGTACAAGTGGCATTTTTTTCAGGTAGTAAGATCCTTTCTTCAAATACAATTTTAGAACCCAGTATAGAAAATTATAGAAAGCTCAGGTAGCTTCGGTTGAAACTGAGACAGTCAGCAACTCCCAGATCTGCCCTGGAGCAGGCCAGCAAAATGAGCCCTCTGGGAGTCAGTGTGGAAAGCACAATTGGAAAAGTACTGATAAATAATATTTTTTCTGAAGGTTATACCATACTCCAATTTTATCAGTAGCCTATTATTATCTAAGTTGTTTTCCATTTTTTTGTTATAAATAATTTATATTCATCTATTTTTCCCAGTTCTAGTTATTCCTTAGGATAAACTCTTAGAAACAGAAGATTTATTAACTTTGGACAAATATTGTTACATTTCCCTCAAAAGTGCCTACTGTTTATGGCTGTCACTATAACAACAAAAGTACCCATTTCCTTATACTCTCTTAATACTTAGATAATTCTTCCTTTTAATCTTGTTATGTGGTTGATAAAAGTTTGTATCCAAATGTTCAATCTTGCAATTCTTTAATTAGTGGTCAGAAGAACATTTTTACATATTTTCTTTTCATTTATTTTTTATTTTTTATTTATTTTTTTGACCAAGTCTCACTCTGTTGCCCAGGCTAGAGGGCTAGAGTGCAGTGGCACGTTCTCCACTCACTGCAACCTCTGCCTCCCAGGTTCAAGCAATTCTTGTGCCTCAGCCTCCTGAGTAACTGGGATTACAGGTGCGTGCCACCAAGCCCAGCTAATCTTTGTATTTTTTAGTAGAGACAGGGTTTCACTATGTTGGCCAGGCTGGTCTCAAACTCCTGACCTCAAGTGATCCACCCGCCTCGGCCTCCCAAAATGCTGGGATTACCAGCGTGGGCCACAGCACCTCATCTCATTTATGTTTCTTTGTTTCCTGATAGTCTGTTCATGCCCTTTGCCCATTTACTCAATTAGAATGTTTTCATTTCTTTGCCAGACTTCTTTATAAAAGGATATTTTCTTTGCCTATTATATAAAATAGTTTCCATTTATAATTTTGCTTTTAAGTTTATTTATGAATATTTATTATGTATATAAATAATTTAAATTTTTATGTAGTAAAAAACTATATTTTCCTTGTTGTTTCTGCTTTTGATATGATTCCTGGAAAGGCCTTTCTTCACTGAAATTATGAAGGTGTTACCCAAATATTCTTTTACTCTTTTTATGTTTAAAGTGTTAATTTTTTCAATCCAACTAAAATGTACTTTGTTATTAGCTATGGCGGGTGGTGATCTAATATTTTTAAAAAAGGCCAGACAGCTATTTCAACATATAGTATAATGACTAATTCATTTTTTGCCAACTGATTTGAAATTTTGTATGATTTACATGTGTTATTCTGGTTCCAGTATTATATCGTTTTAATTATCAAAATTTTGTATTATGTTTTAATATAACACTGCATATTTCTCTTCATTATTTTGATATTTTTCTAATTATTCTCATATTCATTTTTGGTGAAGAGCTTTAAAATTGTCAACTTTTCTGGAGTTGCTGGCTAAGAAAAACACTGCTTCAGTAAATAGTAAAAAATAAATACAACATAGCCTCCCCTCGGTTAAGCGGCCATTGCCTTGTGCCTGCACAGCTACATTTGACTCCCTCCTGGCTTCTCCCTGCTCCGTGACTCTCCCAGAGAGCCCAACGACTCTCCGGGAAATCTCTTCTTTCTACGGCTTTCTCTCAGCTGAGCCGCCTGCGAATCCCAAACCCCGCCTCTCAGCTGCCTTTAAATTCTGACAAGCTGCGGCACTAAAATGACTTCCGCGTTGGGTTTCCTGGAACCTCTCGTTCCCCGTTCTCACCAGCTGCCTTCACCCTATAAACTTGTGAGTACCAGTTCATCCTCTACAAGGCCAGGGAGTTCTCCCAGGGGCTGAATTATACATTATACACTTGGCTTCCGTGTTTCATCTGCTCCCTCGTGTGCTGGAAATTCTTAGACGTTTCTGGTATTTGGATGGCTTCTTTCTTTGACTCTCATTTCAGATGCAGGTCTCCCCCTGCTTTTACATTTCTTCAGCGACTTTCCTTGGGACTGGGCAGGGGAAGGGAGCTGGCTAATGTGTTTCTAGGCTTTCATCTTATCCAGAAGCTATCGATAATGAGGAGTTTCCAAGCACCTAATGTTGAGCCTCTCTTAATTTTGTAGTGAGGAAATAAGTTGTTTTACATCTTTAGAAAAAAACTATAATATTAATTGCTGCCTTTCTGATAATTTAGGACACTGTTCGTAATATTACACAGTGTCTCCCAGAACTAGACATATTTCCCATGAGCAGTTAATTTTTTAACCTAGTGAATATGGTGACACACGTAATCCATCATGTTACCCTCTTGGCTATGAGTCTCAAGTCTGTACCTCTAACAAGTTTCCTGGGACTTCCCTCATGCAATTTCCTATACTTATTTTTCCTTCACTTCGATTTCTTCATCTTAAAATACTTTGGCATCGATGTCCTTTTGTCCACCACATTCAATCCTTTCTGAAGTCGGCTAGGCATAAATAAATAGATGGATAAATAAATGTATCATGGGCCAGGCGCAGTGTCTCACGCCTTGTAATCCCAGCACTTTGGAAGGCCAAGTTGGATTGCTTGAGCCCAGGAGTTTGAGACCAACCTGGCCAACATGGTGAAACCCCATCTCTACTAAAAATACAAAAATTAGGGAGGCATGGTGGTGTGCACCTGTAATCCCAGCTACTTGGGAGGCTGAGGCACAAGAGTCACTTGAACCTGGGAGGCAGAAGTTGCAATGAGCTGAGATCACACTACTGCACTCCAGCCTGGGTGACAGAATGAGACTCTGTCTTAAAAAAAAAAAAATAAAAAAAGTGTATCACAAATCCATGAATGTAAACCAAAAATAAAGTTATAAGGTCCCCCAACTATCTGAATGGATTTCCTCTTCAGTCAAGGCTCTTTTAAGATTTAACCTGAGAGGCTGTTCCAGGCCATGATGGGAAGCGGGCAGTGGGACAGGTCTCATTATACCTCTCCAGCATTAACATCAACACAGACTTTAAGTCTGATGAGAAATGTTTTACAACCTAGTCTCCCTGAAGAGGAAAGCTGAAAGTTTCCTCTGCAAATAAGAAGTTTGGTCTCCACAGTTCTTTATCTTAACTCAGACATTCCTTTCTGTTGATCCCAGGTCTTTAGATAAACTCAACTAATTGTCAACTGGAAAAAATTTAAATCTACCTATAATCTGGAAGCTTCGCCCACCACCCCCCCACCCCACCCTACCCAACCCTGACATTTTGGACCAACCCTAAGTATTTCTTAAATGTGTTTGATTGAAGTCTCATGTCTCCCTAAAATGTATAAAACCAAGCTGCACCCTGACCACCTTGGGCACATATTCTCATGACCTCCTGAGGGCTTTGTCCATCGTCACTGATATTTCATTCAGAATAAACCTCTACAAATATTTTACAGAGTTTGATGCTTCATTGACACATCTTGCATACCTATGTCATGAAATGTCTCTCCTGTCTCCCCTGCCTCATCCATTTCCTGCCTCCCCTATCATAATAACTAGGGCTGCACAGTGCCCAGAAAACTTGGTTCAGGTCTCAACCCTTCACAAAACAGACACACTAAATTATCAAGAAGAAATCTAGGAAACAAGCATATTTTCTATTTTTAAAATTAACTTCTAAACCACTTTATTGATGTATAATTGACATATAAAAAGGTATACATATTCAATGCATACCACTTGATGTGTCTGGAGATATGTATACATTCCTGTAACCATCATTACAAGCAATGCTATAAATGTATCCATCACCTCCAAAGGCTTCTTCCTGTCCTGCTTTAGTCTTGTTTTGTTTAGTTTTTCTCCTTTTGTGGCAAGAGCACCTAACATAAAGTTTACCTTGTTAGCAAATTCTTTTTTTAAATTATTATTATACTTTAAGTTCTAGGGTACTTGTGCACAACGTGCAGGTTGGATACATAGGTATACATGTGCCATGTTGGTTTGCTGCACCCATCAACTTGTCATTTACATTAGGTATTTCTGCTAATGCTATCCCTCCCCCAGCCCCCACTCCCCAACAGGCCCCGGTGTCTGATGTTCCCTGCGCTGTGTCCAAGTGTTCTCATTGTTCAATTCCCACCTATGAGTGAGAACATGCAGTGTTTGGTTTTCTCTCTTTGTGATAGTTTGCTGAGAATGATAGTTTCCAGCTTAATCCATGTCCCTGCAAAGGACATGAACT
>NW_016817272.1:194616-197484 GCF_001698545.2 Rhinopithecus bieti | reverse complement strand
TTGTCTGTTACTGGTGTATAAGAATGCTTGTGATTTTTGCACATTAATTTTGTATCCTGAGACTTTGCTGAAGTTGCTTATCAGCTTAAGGAGATTTTGGGCTGAGACGATGGGGTTTTCTAAATATACAATCATGTCATCTGCAAACAGGGACAATTTGACTTCTTCTTTTCCTAACTGAATACCTTGATTTCTTTCTCTTGCCTGATTGCCCTAGCCAGAACTTCCAACACTATGTTGAATAGGAGTGGTGAGAGAGGGCATCCCTGTCTTGTGCCAGTGGGATCGGTGGGATCGGTGGTGATATCCACGTTGTCATTTTTTATTGCGTCTGTTTGATGATTCTCTCTTCTTTATTAGTCTTGCTGGCGGTCTATCAATGTTGTTGATCTTTTAGGAAAACCATCTCCTGGATTCATTGAGTTTTTGAAGAGTTTTTTGTATCTCTATCTCCTTCATTTCTTCTCTAATCTTAGTTATTTCTTGCCTTCTGCTAGCTTTTAAATGTGTTTGCTCTTGCTTCTCTAGTTCTTTTAATTGTGATGTTAGGGTGTCGATTTTAGAACTTCCCTGCTTTCTCTTATGGGCATCTATTTCTATAAATTTTCCTCTACACACTGCTTTAAATGTGTCCCAGAGATTCTGGTATGTCGCATCTTTGTTCTTATTGGTTTCAAAGAACATC
This sequence comes from Rhinopithecus bieti, assembly GCF_001698545.2. Taxonomy (NCBI): domain Eukaryota; kingdom Metazoa; phylum Chordata; class Mammalia; order Primates; family Cercopithecidae; genus Rhinopithecus; species Rhinopithecus bieti. The sequence goes on along the minus strand of NW_016817272.1, from coordinate 196,799 downwards.
TTTATTTCTGCCTTCATTTCATTATTTACCCAGTAGTCATTCAGGAGTGGGTTATTCAGTTTCCAAGTAGTTGTGTGGTTTTCAGTGAGTTTCTTAATCCTGAGTTCTAATTTATTGCACTGCTGTCTAAGAGACAGGTTGTTGTGATTGCTGTTCTTTTTCATTTGCTTAGGAGTGCTTTACTTCCAATTATGCAGTCAATTTTAGAATAAGCATGATGTGGTGCTGAAAAGAATGTATATTCTGTTGATTTGGGGTGGAGATTTCTGTAGATATCTATTAAGTCTGCTTGGTGCAGAGCTGAGTTCAAGTCCTGAATATCCTTGTGAACCTTCTGTCTCATCGATCTTTCTAATATTGACAGTGGGGTGTTAAAGTCTCCCATTATTCTTGTGTTGGAGTCTAAGTCTTTTTGTAGGTCTCTAAGAACTTGCTTTGTGAACCTGGGTGCTCCTGTATTGGGTGCATGTATATTTAGGTTAGTTAGCTCTTCTTGTTGAATTGATCCTTTTACCATTAAGAAACGGCCTTCTTTGTCTCTTTTGATCTTTGTTGGTTTAAAGTCTGTTTCATCAGAGACTAGGATTGCAACCCCTGCTTTTTTTTTGCTTTCCATTTTCATGGTAGATCCTCCTACATCCCTTTATTTTGAGCCTATGTGTATCTCTGCACATGAGATGGGTCTCCTGAATACAGCACACTGATGGGTCTTGACTCTTTATCCACTTTGCCAGTCTGTGTCTTTTAATTGGAGCATTTAGCACATTTACATTTAAGGCTAATATTGTTATGTGTGAATTTGATCCTGTTATTATGATGTTAGCTGGTTATTTTGCCCATTAATTGATGCAGTTTCTTCTAAGCACCAATGGTCTTCACAATTTGGCATGTTTTTGCAGTGGTTGGTACTGGTTGTTCCTTTCCATGTTTAGTGCTTCCTTCAGGAGCTCTTGTAAGGCAGGCCTGGTGGTGACAAAATCTCTCAGCATTTGTTTGTCTGTAAAGGATTTTATTTCTCCTTCACTTATGAAACTTAGTTTGGCTGGATATGAGATTCTGGGTTGAAAATTCTTTTCTCTAAGAACGTTGAATATTGGCCCCCACTCTCTTCTGGCTTGTAGGGTTTCTGCCAAGAGATCTGCTGTTATTCTGATGGGCTTCCCTTTGTGGGTAACCTGACCTTTCTCTCTGGCTGCCCTTAAGATTTTTTCCTTCATTTTAACCTTGGTGAATCTGACAATTATGTGTCTTGGGGTTGCTATTCTTGAGGATTATCTTTGTGGTGTTCTCTGTATTTCCTGAATTTGAATGTTGGCCTTGTTTGCTATGTTGGGGAAGTTCTCCTGGATGGTATCCTGAAGAGTGTTTTCCAACTTTGTTCCATTCTCCTGATCACTTTCAGGTACACCAATCAAACATAGATTTAGTCTTCACATAGCCCCATATTTCTTGGAGGCTTTGTTTGTTTCTTTTTTCTCTTTTCTCTCTAACCTTGTCTTCTCACTTTACTTCATTAATTTGATCTTCAGTCACAGACAACCTTTCTTCCACTTGATTGAATCAGCTGTTGAAGCTTGTGTATGCATCACAAAGTTCTCGTGCCATGGTTTTCAGCTCCATCAGGTCATTGAAGGTCTTCTCTACACTGTTTATTCAGTTAGCCATTTGTCTAACCTTTTTTGAAGGTTTTTAGCTTCCTTGTGATGGGTTTGAACATGCTCCTTTAGCTCGGAGAAGTTTGTTATTACCGACCTTCTGAAGCCTACTTCTGTCAACTCGTCAAAGTCATTCTCAGTCCAGCTTTGTTCCATTGCTGGTGAGGAGCTGCAATCCTTTGGAGGAGAAGAGGCCCTCTGGTTTTCAGGATTTTCAGCTTTTCTATTCTGGTTTCTTCCCATCTTTGTGGTTTTGTCTACCTTTGGTCTTTGATGTTGGTGACCTACAGAGGGGGTTTTGGTGTAGATGTCCTTTTTGTTGATGTTGGTGCTATTCCTTTCTGTTTGTTCGTTTTCCTTCTAACAGTCGGGTCCCTCAGCTGCAGGTCTGTCAGCGTTTGCTGGAGGTCCACTCCAGACCCTGTTTGCCTGGGTATCACCAGCAGAGGCTGTGAACAGCAAATATTGCAGAAGAGCAAATATTGGTGCTTGATCCTTCCTCTGGAAGCTTTGTCCCAAAGGGGCACC
>NW_016817272.1:171840-194312 GCF_001698545.2 Rhinopithecus bieti | reverse complement strand
TCTGTAAAGGATTTTATTTCTCCTTCACTTATGAAACTTAGTTTGGCTGGATATGAGATTCTGGGTTGAAAATTCTTTTCTCTAAGAACGTTGAATATTGGCCCCCACTCTCTTCTGGCTTGTAGGGTTTCTGCCAAGAGATCTGCTGTTATTCTGATGGGCTTCCCTTTGTGGGTAACCTGACCTTTCTCTCTGGCTGCCCTTAAGATTTTTTCCTTCATTTTAACCTTGGTGAATCTGACAATTATGTGTCTTGGGGTTGCTATTCTTGAGGATTATCTTTGTGGTGTTCTCTGTATTTCCTGAATTTGAATGTTGGCCTTGTTTGCTATGTTGGGGAAGTTCTCCTGGATGGTATCCTGAAGAGTGTTTTCCAACTTTGTTCCATTCTCCTGATCACTTTCAGGTACACCAATCAAACATAGATTTAGTCTTCACATAGCCCCATATTTCTTGGAGGCTTTGTTTGTTTCTTTTTTCTCTTTTCTCTCTAACCTTGTCTTCTCACTTTACTTCATTAATTTGATCTTCAGTCACAGACAACCTTTCTTCCACTTGATTGAATCAGCTGTTGAAGCTTGTGTATGCATCACAAAGTTCTCGTGCCATGGTTTTCAGCTCCATCAGGTCATTGAAGGTCTTCTCTACACTGTTTATTCAGTTAGCCATTTGTCTAACCTTTTTTGAAGGTTTTAGCTTCCTTGTGATGGGTTTGAACATGCTCCTTTAGCTCGGAGAAGTTTGTTATTACCGACCTTCTGAAGCCTACTTCTGTCAACTCGTCAAAGTCATTCTCAGTCCAGCTTTGTTCCATTGCTGGTGAGGAGCTGCAATCCTTTGGAGGAGAAGAGGCCCTCTGGTTTTCAGGATTTTCAGCTTTTCTATTCTGGTTTCTTCCCATCTTTGTGGTTTTGTCTACCTTTGGTCTTTGATGTTGGTGACCTACAGAGGGGTTTTGGTGTAGATGTCCTTTTGTTGATGTTGGTGCTATTCCTTTCTGTTTGTTCGTTTTCCTTCTAACAGTCGGGTCCCTCAGCTGCAGGTCTGTCAGCGTTTGCTGGAGGTCCACTCCAGACCCTGTTTGCCTGGGTATCACCAGCAGAGGCTGTGAACAGCAAATATTGCAGAAGAGCAAATATTGGTGCTTGATCCTTCCTCTGGAAGCTTTGTCCCAAAGGGGCACCCGCCTATATGAGGTGTCTGTTGGCCCCTACTGGGAGGTGTTTCCCAGTTAGTCTACACAGGTGTTAGGGACCCACTTGAGGAGGCAGTCTGTCCATTCTCAGAGCTCAAACAATGTGCTGGAAGAACCACTGCGCTCTTCAGAGCTATCAGACGGAGACGTTTAAGTCTGCAGAAGCTGTCTGCTGCCTTTTGTTCAGCTATGTCCTGACCACAGAGGTGGAGCCTATAGAGGTAGTAGGCCTTGCTGAACTGTGGTGGGCTCCACCCAGTTTGAGCTTCCTGGCTGCTTTGTTCACCTACTCATACCTCAGCAATGGTGGACACCCCTCCCTCAGCCAGGCTGCTGCCTCGCAGTTCGATCTCAGACTGCTGTGCTAGGAGTGAGCAAGGAATCCATGGGCATGGGACCTACTGAGCCAGGCATGGGAGAGAATCTCCTTGTCTGCCAGTAGCTAAGTCCTTGGGAAAAGTGCAGTATTTAGCAGGAGTGTCTTGTTTTTCCAAGTGCAGTCTGTCCCGGCTTCCCTTGGCTAGGAAAGGGAAACCCCCCTACCACTTGTGCTTCCCAGGTGAGGTGATGGCCTGCCCTGCTTTGGCTCACCCTCTGTGGGCTGCACCCACTGTCCAACCAGTCCCGGTGAGAAGAACCAGGCACCTCAGTTGGAAATGCAGAAATCACCTGTCTTCTGCATCGATCATGCTGGGAGCTGCAGACTGGAGCTGTTCCTATTCGACTATCTTGGAACAGATCCCTAGCAAATCCTTAAGTATACAATTTAGTATTGTTACTCATATGTCTTATGCTGTACAGTAGGCATAACAAGCATGATCAAAATAAATTAATTTTAATTGCACACAACACATTGATCTTCATGTAAAAATTACTGCCTTGCATATAAGTGGTCACACCACTGGTCTAACTCCCATAACTAGAAGTGAGGTCAGATGGCAAGTTTGGTGTGCGTTTTTGCAAATAATTGTTTATTTTTCCTAGAGTTTTCTTTTGTGTGTTCTCTCTTTCTGCTCCTCTCTATCTTTCGGTATACAGTATCTAGCATTGTTTTGAGTTTTTGACTTAAAGTTATTCTGCGTGGATTTTTGTGCATGTTGTTTTTGTCACTCAGCATACAATGTGGTTATGTTCATGTTGATGTGTATTACTGTCCATGACTCTACCACTTCCACATTGAGAGGCAGGCTATATAGCATTTGAGGGCGCTGGAGCTAGACCCAAACTGTATGGATTCAAATCCTGCTCCTGCACTTACTAGCTGTGACCTTGGGCAAATTATTTTCACTCTTGGAACAAAAATTGCCTTACCTGTAAAATGCAGATAATAATAGAGCCCACCTCACAGAGATATTATGAATATTAAAATATTTAGTATGTATAAATCAGTTAGAATCATGAATGACATCTAGTATGCAATCAATAAACATAAGCTACTGAAACTTCTTCCATAGACTAGTTAACCATTCCTCCACTGAGGCACACCAAGGTTAGCAATGAATTCCTGCTATTATAGGCAATGCCATGATATATGTCACATATATATATACATGCACACGTGTGGGTGTTTCTCTAGAGCAGATACCAGGAAGTCATATCAAAGGGCTGCACATTTTATATTTCAATAAGATGTGTTTACTTATACCCCTGTCAATAGTAAATGAAATTACCCTGTTCACCCTACTTCTTGTAGATCCTTGTTGACGTTAATTATATTTATCCTAAAATTCTGCTACTTCTATTAAATTTGCTTCCCTAGATGCAAATTGTGTGGAATGAGATTTTAAATGTATTATCTGTTTTATACAGTTTGGATTTTGTCGTTTTTTAAATAATATTTGAGTGCACCTCATTTTTGTGGTCAAGATTTTTTGTTAGGTTCTTTATCAGTTTTCAAAGTTATCTGGAGGAAGGGAGGACAGGTTGCTAAACACTCGCTTTGTATTTGCTTTCAGGGTGTACAGAGGAGAGTTGTCTCTGATTGTGGGCAAAGCAGTAGGCAGCTAGTCTTATGAATATGTACCCACCCTTCCTCTAGGGCATTACTGCTCCCCAGGGCCCCACTCTGCCAGGGAAACTTGCTGTGATTAATTAAAATCCAGGGAAACTTGCTGTGATTAATCCTCTGTGTTGTACTTCAAAAATCACCTTGTCAGATGCCTCAGTTCCTCTCCTGCACTCCATATTTATGCAGTCTGTTCAGGAAGTGCTCTTAAGGCCTCCCATCCCACTTCAGCATCTCCTGGGAGTTTTGTGGGCTGTGTGGTCTCAGCCTTCCCCCTGACCCATCTGCTTCCTTTTCTTAGGGACCCCTCACCATTTTTGGATCAAGGAGAGTTTCCTTTTTTGTTGTTGTTTTTTTACCAATACGATGATCAATTAAAAATGTCTTTCTGATTATTTCTATGGTTTTGGATAAGGAGGACAAGGTGTTTGTTTCTGGAAAATGAGAAGTTAGTGTGGGAGAGTTTGTTTCTTTGGACAGGTATGCATGTCAACACTGCTCTAGAGGAAAAAGACGGAAGCAACAGCATCAAGGTAAATGGTCACAAAGTGGGTCAGTCACCCACCTTCCTTAGTGGCTCTGGGCTGTCCATGGGAACCATCAGCATTTTTTCAGGCATCTAAGTTTTCTTTTATACATCTTTTTGGACAATCAGACCCATGAAATGAGGAAAGAGGTGGAAGAAGAAAATGAAGAGAGGAGAAGAAAGAGAAGGAAAGAGGAGGAAGATCACTATTACTAAGAGTAAAATATTAGTGAAAACAATCCTACCCTCACACAGGGACAATTCTTTATGAAAGAGCGCCTGGTCAAGCCAGCTTACCTCCTTGAAGGAACTTCATGGGGTAGACGATGGCATGGTATCTGTCTATGCTGAGGGACACCAGGACGTAGGTAGAAGCGTAGAGCAGCACAACCTAAAGACAGAAATGAGAGGAAGATCATGACTTCAAAGAGGTGAGGAAATGCACATAATGGAAAGAATAGCACCTTGTGTCATTTAGAAACCTGAGAGGTGAACCAAAGAAGGAGTGAGTGTTGGGTTAGGAAGGGAAATAACTCTCTTATATGGACAAGAGAAAGAGAAATACTGGGTGGAAGAGGGCAGTTTCCCAGCAAAAACCCCACCTTCAAGCCTGGAAACCAGTGGTCCTAAATAAGAACAGGTATTCCTGTTTTTGTGCCCCAAAAGTTGCCTTTTGGCCAGCCACATGCCCCTATCCTGTACCCATATAAACCCCAAATCCCAGGCTCCAGGAGGAGATGAGCAGATGAATGGCAGAATGGCATGACAGAGAAGGAGAGAAGAGGAGGGTCTGAACACCAAGAGGAGTTCAGCTGGGGACAATCAGAGAGGAGATTGGCCCTGGATAGCCAAACTCCAGGGTAAGATCATCTTCCCACTCCATCCCCCTTCCAGCTCCCCATCCATCCCACTGAGAACCACCTCCACCACTCAATAAAACTCCTGCATTCATCCTTCAAATCTGTATGTGACCTGACTCTTCCTGGACTATGGACAAGGACCTGAGTACCAAGAGGGTACTGAGCTGGTTACCACTTAAGTCATCTGCAGGCGGCAGAGTTAAAACAGCACTATAATACTGCAGCTTCAAGAGTCATAGGCACCCACCCCAGACACTACTGTGGGGCTGGAGTTCAAAACGCTTGCCCTGGCTCCTGCACCTACCCTTCTGTGTGCTTCCCCTCCTATAAGGAGTTTGAGCTTGAGGCGGCTGAGCAGAGAGCCATACCCTTGTCCCATGTCCTGTGATGGATGGACCAGGGAACTCTCTCTTTTCACCTCCACACCAGGAGGCAGATTTTGGTCCTTGGTGCTAGAATTTGTACTGCTGGCCATGATGAGTGAGAATGCTTCCAGTTCTTTCTTGCTCACTTATTCCCTTGGCCTCTTGGAAACTCCATATTTCAGGATCAGCCCTTGACATTTGCATGGCACATTTGTTTGTAATTGACTTTTAAAGCTAAACTAATTTTTTTCTGCCACAATTGACATTCCAGAATAATTAGAAACAAAAGTTCCGTTGCCTTTTATCAGTGGGAGTTGAGAGATGATAGAAGGGTTCCGGTTTTAGGGAGCCTATGTGTGGTATTGAATCATTTATCATCAACAGCACTGACGCCATCAGAAAGCTCCCCTTTTTCATCCACTTCATTAGGCTTTGGGTCTCCTCTTCCTTCCCACTGTCTCTTTTATTAACTTTATCCACACCTTTTAATTATCTGTGTACAATCTTTTTTGCATAATTAGAAAAGAAAATTGGGATTTAAGAAGTTAATTTCTCTTATGTGAAGAGCACATTTAGAATGTGATTAAATGCAATATATTTGAAGGGATGATCAAGGTGGACATTTTTCAGGTAACTTGGAGCCTCATTTCTACCAAGAGTTTGGCTGTATCTCTGCTTTGTAACATTAAGATCAAATCCAGAGGGAGTAGGAGAGTAACTTGTAGACTGAAGTCTAACGGAGAGCATTTACTTCACTTTCTTCTTGGCAATTACCTTTGTGCTGAATTCATGCGTTTTTGTTCTTTCTCTGGATCAGACAAATAACAATTAAGTACATTGTTGTTCTTTATTGTTTGTTATTTCCACAATGCATCTGAGCATTAATGTTGTGAAAGGCACCATAGGGAGGAGGTTCTGAGGAATGATTAGAAATTCAAGGCTTATAAGAAAGAATGAGATAATGTGCTTTGCAGGGACATGGATGGACATGGATGGACATGGATGGCGGGGGTTCAGCAGGAACAGAAAACAAAATACTGCATATTCTCACTTATAAGTGGAAGCTAAATGATGAGAACACATGATACATAGAGAGGAAAAACACACACTGGGGCCTATAGGAGGGTGTAGGGTGGGGGGAGGGAGAGGATCAGGAAAAATGACTAATGAGTATGAAGCTTAATACCTGGATGATGAAATAATCTGTACAACAAACCCTCATGACACAAGTTTACCTGTGTAACAAACCTACACATGCACCCCTGAACTTAAAATAAAAGTTAGAAAAAAGGTAAAAAAAAAAAAAAAAAAGAAATTGAAGGCTCCCCTGAAAACTATAAGAAAAAATTATTTATTGGGAAAAAGTGATAAATAGAGAAAGAGAAAAATGAATGACTAGGTTTAAGAAAAAAAAATCGATCATCTACTTAGACAAAACTGGGGTTTCTACCTGTGATCCATGAATTTAGAATTATTAAGGCTGGCTACAAACAGAAGAGGAGGTGGCATCAGAGAAGGATGAAAAAGAAAGCACATAATGGCAGAACCCTGTGGGGTGGAACATCATGGTGAGAAGGTTATAAAGATCTTGGGGCTCTGCGGCTGTCTTGAGGGAGGTGACAGGCACAGTTCAGAATCTGGAGCAAAAGGAAAAGCCACACACAAGAGTGTCTAGAAGAGCAGTCAATGTTGATAAAAAGATGCCGACTTTGAGATACAATCAAAAGGGTATTTAATTTCAGAGATTAACCATCTTCAGGCATTTAAGGCAGGGTAAAAAAAATTGAAGCTTACCTAAAAGAAATGCATCTTAAATTATCATGCCTCTTTCCCACAAAACTTAATGCCAGAAAATAGTAAAACAACATGTTCAGAGTTTTGAAAAAAATTATGATCCAAGAACTTTGTAAATATAATTTCTGTGCCAAGGCACAGAACAATTTTCTCAGATATATAAGAAGGAAGAAAATATAACATTATATACTCTTCCTGGCATACTTCAGCTAATTGAGAATTGAATCAAAAATAAAAATTCAAGAAGAGGAAAGAGCATAGAATAATAACAACTATGGTAAGCAATGAAGTTAGAAACACATGAAATGCTTACAAAATAGTTATAAATATGATTATGAAACATTTTAGGAAAAACTTAAGGGAGTTGAGTGAGGGACAGAGTACAAAAGACATCATGTTCAATTTTGTTATGTATTTTGGGTATCTCTTTTGTTTTTTACCTTGATAGAGATATATTAAAGCTAAAATTAAAGATAAGCTATGATAGAGTGAAATAAAATGAAGAAATTTTAATTAGCTTCCTATGGTGGCTATAACAAATTACTACAAACTTGATGGCTTAAAACAACATAAATTTATTCTTGCACAGCTCTGGAGACCAGAAGTCCAAAATCAGTTCTACTGGGCAAAAATAAAAGTTTGGCAAGGCCATGATTCCTCCAGAGACTCTAGGGGAGAATCTGTCCCTTGCCTCTTCTGGCTTCAGGTGACTGCCAACAGTCTTTGGCTTGTGACCATATCAGCCCAAGCTCTGCCTTTTCCTCTTCTGTCTGTGTGTCACACACCCTTCTGCCTCCCTCTTATGATTGCATTTGCGACTCACTGGGATAAACCAGAATAATCTCCCAGTTTTAAGATCTTTAACTTAATTACATTTGCAAAGTTCCCTTTTCTTATATAAGGTAACATCACAGGTTCCAGGGATTAGGATATGGATTTTGTAGGGGTGGGGAGGACTTTTCCAAGCCTATCACAAATGATAATCAAATAAAAGAAAAAACAAGTAAATAGCAAAAAACAAACAAACAAAAACCCCTTAATATAGAAAGACTAAACTGAGGAAGCTGAAATAGCACCAAACCAAAACACTATCTGTCACAATACATGTGAATGACTTAAGCTCTTTCATTAAGAAAATAACTTGTTTTAAAACTTCCCGGCCGGGCGCGGTGGCTCAAGCCTGTAATCCCAGCACTTTGGGAGGCCGAGACGGGCGGATCATGAGGTCAGGAGATCGAGACCATCCTGGCTAACATGGTGAAACCCCGTCTCGACTAAAAAATACAAAAAACTAGCCGGGCGAGGTGGCGGGCGCCTGTAGTCCCAGCTACTCGGGAGGCTGAGGCAGGAGAATGGCTTGAACCCGGGAGGCAGAGCTTGCAGTGAGCTGAGATCTGGCCACTGCACTCCAGCCTGGGTGACAGAGCGAGACTCCGCCTCAAGAAAAAAAAAAAAAAAAAAACAAACAAAAAAAAAAAAAAAAAAAAAACTTCCCTAAGATCCAATTCTATACTGTTTAAAAGAGAAAAATTTAAAACTACATCACTTAGATATCTAAGTGTGGAAATAGAGGGATGGCCAAAGGTATATCAAGCAAGTAAAAATTAAAGAAGGCGTTCATTACAACACTGCTATTAGACAAATTAAATTCAAAGCAAACAGCATTTCATGTGATAAAGGATTGTTTATATTGATAAAAGATACAACACATGATGGCAATAGAATATTCACAAACTTATATGTAACAAGTAACATAACACTAAATATATAATGAAACTGTTCAAAGTTTTACAGAAGAATAAACAAAAATATATAGAGAGAAAAAATAGACTTCATAACATAAGAATAATATACATCGCTGTAAAATATCTGGACATTTCAAAAATTGGCAATATACTAAACTACCAAGAAAACAAACCCTCTCAATAGCTCTAAAAGTAGGACTTACGCAAATCACATATTTAAAACAATGAGCAATGAAGCAGAAATTAGTAACATGCTTAAAAAAAAAAAAAAAAAAAAAAAACCACTTGGAAATTTAAACACCCTCATAATTAACTCGAGTCAAGAAGGAAATCAAAGTACAATTATAGTCAATTCATAAATGTCAACAATGAAAACTCTACACACCAACAACATATGGGATACCATTCGGAGAACAGATGGCAGCTCGAGGACATATGTCTGAATTCTCACTACCCCACCCCTTAATTCTGACAGAAATGACCTAGGAAATATAAAACTAAAGAAAATCTTGCACAGAGAAGTGAGACTTAAATGCTGGAAACAGAGAAATTTTACTTAGAAAAATGCCAGATTGGATTTATATAAAGGAGGATCCCTGGACTGACTTTAAGAAAATAGACTTATTTTTCAGAACAACTTTATATTTACAAAAAATTGCAAAAAACACAGAGTTTCCCTATGACTACCTCCCATCTATATACTTTTCCTTGTCATTAACATCTTGTAGTTCATTTGTTAAAACTGATGAACCAATATGGATATATTATTAACTAAAGTCCATTGTTTATATTAAGGTTCACTCTGTGTTGGACAGTTCTATGGGTTTTGACAATTGCATAATATTATGTATCCACCATTATGTATCAGAAGAGTTTCACTGTCCTAAAAATCCATTCAGTTTCATTATATATTTAGTGTTATGTTACTTGTTACATATAAGTTTGTGAATATTCTATTGCCATCCTGTGTTGTATCTTTTATCTATTCATTTCTTTCCTCCTCCAAATCTCTGGCAACACTGGTTTCTTACTCTTCTATAGTCATGCCTTTTTGAGAATGTAATACAGTTGAATCGTTTAGTATGTAGCTTTTTCAGACTGGCTTCTTTCACTTAGCAATGGGCTTTTAAGATTCCTCCATGTCTTTTCATGGCTGGATAGCGCATTTTGTTATATCACTGATTAATATCTCATTTGATGGATGTACCACAGTTTATCCATTCAGCTTTGAGGAACATCTTGTTTGCTTCCAGTTTTTGATGATTATGAATAAAGCTGCTATAAACATTCTTGTGTGGACATAAGTTGTCAACTCAATTGAGTAAATACCTAGCCTTACAATTACTGGTTTGTATGGTAAGACCATGTTTAGTTCTGTGAGAAACTGCTAAATTATCTTCCAAAGTGACTGTACCATTTTGAATTCCCAGGAGCAATGAATGAAAGTTACTATTAATATTCATCCTCATCTTCCATTGGTATTTTCAGTTTTTTGAATTTTAGTGATTATCTAATAGATGTGTAGTGTTATCTCGTTCTTTTAATTTGCAATTCCATAATGGCATATGATTTTGAACTTCTTTCTCTATATTTACTTGCCATCTTCTTGGTGAAGTGTTTATTCAGATCTTTTGCCCATTTTTAAAATCAGTTGTTTGTTTTCTTATTGTTGAGTTTTAAGAGTTCTTTGTACATATTTGGATACAAATCCTTTATGAAATATATATTCTGCAGATATTTTCTCCCATTCTGAGGGTTGGCTTTTCATTCTCTTAAACAGTGTCCTTTGCAAAATTTAAAATTTTCATAACGTTCAACATTTCAATCATTTTTCATGGATTATGTTCCTGGTATTGTATCTAAAAATTCATTGACAAATGCTAGTTCCCTTAAATCTTCTCCTATGTTATCTTCTAGTAGTTTTATATAATAGTATTGAGCATTATATTATATCTATAATCTAAACTGAGTTGGTTTTTGTGAAAGGCATAAGGTCTATGTGAAGTTCTTTTTTTTTTTTTTTCATGTGGATATTCAGCTACTCTTTCAAGTAAGACAACCATTCTTGAAAAGTCTGTCTCTCAATGCCTTTGTTCCTTCGTCAAAGACTAGTTGACTATTTTTTTGTATGTCTATTTCTGGGCTCTCTGTTCTGTTTCATTGAGCTACTTGTCAATTCTTTTACCAATACCATGCTGTATTGATTATGGAGCTTTATAGTAAGTCTTAAAATCAGGTAGTGTTGGTTGTTCAAATTTGCTCTTTTTCTTTATTATTGCATTGGTTTTTATGTGTCTTTTGCCTTTCCATATGATTTTAGAGTTTGTCTATATCCATAAAATATCTTGTTGGGACTTTGATTGGAATTGTATTGAATTTATAGATTATGTTGGGCAGAATAAACATCTTAACAATATTAAGTCTTCCTATTCATGAACATGGAACATCTCTTCATTTATTTAGATATTTGCTTTTTTCCATCAGTTTTGTAGTCTTCTTCAATAGATCTTGTATATACTTTGTTAGATTTACACCTAAGTTTTATTTTTTGGTGTTCATATAAATGGTATTGTGTTTTTAATTTCAATCTCAACTTGGTAATTGCGGGAAAAAAACAACTGACTTTTGTATGTCAACCTTCTATTCTGCAATGTTGCCATTTTTGCCTACTAGGTCCAGAAGTTTCTTTTTTTTTTTTTTTTTTTTTGTCCATTCTTTCAGATTTTGACATAGACAATTACGAATTTATTAACAAAGACTTTTATTTCACCTTTTCCAATGTATAAACTTTTTATTTCCTTTTCTTGTCCTGTTAAATTATCTGAGACATCTAGTTCGGTGTTGAATGAGAGTGGCGAGAGAGGACATCTTAAGCTTTTTCCCAGTCTTAGGACAAAAGCACCTAATTTCTCTCCATTAAATATGAGGTTAACTATACGGTTTTTGTAGATGCTGTTAATCAAGTTGAGGCAGTTTCTCTCTATTTCCAATTTGCTCAGTTTTTATTATAAATGGATGTTTAATTTTGTTAAATGCTTTTCCTGTGTCCATTGATGGAAAAATCACATAATTTTCCTTCTTTATCTTGTTTGTGTGATAGATTACATTAATTGATTTTTAAATATTTAACCAGATTTTCATGCCTGGAATAAATCTCGCTTGGCCATGGACTATAATTCTTTCTATACATGATTATACCTTTAAACAAAAATTTAAGTTGCTAATATTTGTTGAGAATTTTTGCATTTATGTTCATGAGGGATATTGTTCTGTAGCTTTCCTTTCTTTTAATGTCATTGGTTTTAGAATTAGGGCAATTTTGGCCTCATGGAACAAGTCAGCAAGTATATGAGTTAGGAACGGTTCGCTTTTCGTCTGTTTTCTAGAGAAGACTGCAGATAATTATTATCATTTTTTTCTTAAATTATTGAAAGAATTCAGTAATGAACCCATCTGGGCCTGGTGTTTTCTTTTGTGGAAGATTATTAATTATTAATTCAGTTTCTTTAGTATGTATAGACCTATTAAAATTATTTCTCTTTATGTGAGTTTTGGCAGATTGTGCTTTTCAAGGAATAGGATCATTTCATCTAAGCTATCAAATTTGTGGGCATAGAGTTGTTTATAATATTTATTTATCATTCTTTTAATGTCCACAGAATCAGTAGTGATGACCCCTCTTTCATTTCTGATGTTAGTAATTCATGGCTTCCCTCTTGTTTTCTTGATTTTCCTGGCTAGAAATTTATCAATTTTATTATCTTTTAAAAGAGACAACTTTTGGTTTCATTGATTTTCAGTACTGAATTCCTGTTTTAAATTTAATAATTATTTTTTTCTGATTTTAATTAATTTTTAAATTGAAAAACAAAATAGTATACGTTTATGGAGTATAACATGATGTGTTAATATATGTATACATGTGGAATGGCTCAGTTAAGCTAATTAACATATTCATTACCTCACAAAATTATTCTGCAGAGAAAATTTAAAATCTACTTCAGGCTGGGTGCAGTGGCTCACGCCTGTAATCCCAGAGACTTTGGAGGCTGAGGCGGCTATCACGAGGTCAGGAGATCGAGACCATCCTGGCTAACCACGGATGGAAACCCCGTCTCTACTGAAAAATTACAAAAACTAGCCGGGCGCGTGGCGGGTGCTGAGTCCCAGCTACTCAGGAGGCTGAGGCAGGAGAATGGCGTGAACCGGGGAGGCAGGTTGCAGTGAGCTGGATGGCGCCACTGCACTCCAGCCTGGGCGACAGAGCAAGACTCCATTCTCAAAAAAAAAAAAAAAAAAAAAAAAAACTACTTCGCTTTAATAATTTATCGCTCTCATTTTATCATTTCTTTTATTCTGCTTGCTTTAGGCTTACATTTCTTTCTCTAGTTTCCTAAGGCATAAGATTAGATTATTAATATCACATATTTTTTCTTTTCTAATACATCCATTCAGTGTTACAAATTTCCCTTAAAGAACTGCTTTCACTGCATCCTACAAATTATGATGTTATGTTTTCATTTATTTGAAAATATTTCTTGAGATATCTTCTTCAATTCACGTGTTACTTAGAAGTGTGTTGTTCAATCTCCAAACAGTTTGAAAATTTTCAGCTATCCTTCTGTTACTGATTTTTAGTTCTATTTTGTATGGTCTGAGAGCATACTTTGTGTAATTTCTATTTTTTTTACATTGTTAAAATGTGTTTTATGGCCCATATGCAGTTTTGCTTGATGGAAATCCCATATAAGTTTGACAAGAAGGTATATTCTGCTATTACTGGATGAAGTATTCTATACATGCCAATTAGATCCATTTAATTAATAGTTCAGTTCATTTTAACTGACGGTTGTTTAGCTGAATTGTATTTCTCTTTGCATTCACCCCACCCCTCTCCCTTTTTTTTTTTTTTTTTGAGACAGAGTCTCACTCTGTCACCCAGGCTGGAGTGCAGTGGTGTGATCTCGGATCACTGCAACCTTCACCTTCCGGGTTCAAGCAGTTCTCCTGCCTCAGCCTCCCAAATAGCTGGGATTACAGGTGCGTGCCACCACGTCTGGCCTATTTTTGTATTTTTAGTAGACACACGGTTTCACCATGTTGGCCAGGCTGGTCACGAACTTCAGACCTCAAGTGATCCGCCTGACTCGGCCTCCCAAAATTCTGGGATTACAAGCATGGGCCACAACACCTGGGCTGCATCTCTTTTAATATTGTCATTCAGTTCACTTATCCATAAGTATGATTACCAATGCATTATTGCTATTTTTGTGTTGAGCAGCTGTTTACAGATCAATTAAGAGTAAGAAAAATAGCTTTTGTTTTCCTTCATTTATTCCTTCTCGATTGCTCTTCCTTTCTTTATATTGATTTGTGTTTGTTATTTTATCATTTTCCCCTTTATCTGAAGAACTTCTTTTAGCATTTTTTGTAAGAAAAGTTTACTTATGAGAAATTTCCTGTTTTGTATGTCTGAGAAAGTTTTATTTCTTCTTCACTTTTGAAGAATAATTTCACTTGATAGAGAATTCTAGGTCGGGGGGATTTTTATTCTTTTCGCACTTTAAATATTTTATTATACTATCTTCTTACTTGCCTGATTTCTGATAAGTCAGAGGAAATTCTTACTATTGTTTATTTATAGGTAAGTTTCCCCCTCAACTTCTGTCAGGATTTTATCTATCTTTGTTTTTGGTTTTCTGCAGTTTGAATATGATATGCCTAGAGGTACATTTTTTGTGACATTTATTTTGCTTTGGTGTTCTCTGAGCTTCCTGGATCTGTGGATTGGTGTTTGCCATTAAGTTTGAAAATTTTTCATCTGTTATTGCTTCAAATACTTCTGCTCTTTTCTTTTTTGGTATTTCTGTTATGTGTGTCTGCTATACTTTGTGTAATTGTCCCACAGTTCCTGGGAATTCTATTACATTTCTAAAAGTACATTTTATTAGAACACTTTTAGGTTAATAACGTAATTGAGCAGAAGGCACAGATTTCCCATAAACCCCCTTTGTGTATGCCCCCCATACACACCATCACACTTCCACGCAAGAGTGGTATGTTTGTTATAGTGGATGAACCTACATTGATACATCATTATCACCCAAAGTTCATAGTTTACATTAGGATTCACTCTTGGTGTTATACATCGTATTCTGATAAATGTATAGACATGTGTCCACTGTTATAGTATCGTACAGAGTAGTTCTACTGCCGCTTGCTCCCCCTGTGTGCTCTGCCTCCCTCTCCCCAACCCCTGGCAACCACTAATGTTTTCACTTTCTCCAGAGTTTTGCCTTTTTCAGAATGTCATAAAGTTGGAATCTACAGTATGTAGCTTCTCAGACTGTCACTTTTACTTACTAATATGCATTTAAGGTTCTTCCATGTCTTTGCATGAGGCACGTAAACTTTAAAGAAGCTTAACAGCTCATTTCTTTTTAGCACCGAACAGTATTTCATTGTATGGTTGTACCACAGCTTATTTCTCCATTTACCTACCAAAGGACATCTTGGTTGCTTCCAAGTTTGGAAAACATGAATAAACATGCTATAAACGTTTGTTTGCAGGTTTTTGTGGGAATGTATGTTTTCAACTTATTTGGGCAAATACCAAGGAGCACAATTGTTGGAATGCATTGTAAGACTATAATTTTGGAATAAACCACTAAACAGTCGCTGAAGTGGCTGTGCTATTTTGTATTCCCACTAGCAATGAGTGAAAGTTCCTGTTGCTTCACATTCTCAATAGCATTTTGTGTTGTTAATGTTTTAGATTTTGATTATTACAATAAATGTGCAGTGCTATATCATTGTTGTTTTAGTTTGCAATTCCCTAATAACAAAGATGTTCACAAGTATATGAGCATCTTTTCATTTACTTATTTGACTTTTGTATAATTTTTTGGTGAGTTATCTGTTCTTTTGTCCATTTTAAAACCAGATTGTTCATTTGCCTATTGTTGTGCTTTAACAGCTCTTCTGTATATTTTGAATAACAATCTTTTATCAGATATGCATTTTGCAAGTGTGTTCTCTTTAGTCTGTGGTTTGCTTCTCATTTGCCTTTTGCAGAGCAGAAATTTTTAATTTTAATTTTAGTAAATTACAGCTTATCAGTTCTTTTTTTCATGGATTATGCCTTTGGTGTTGTATCTAAAATGTCATCACCATACTCAAGGTCATGTAGGTTTTCTTTTGTGTTCGTTTTTGTCATAGATACAAGATCTGTGTTTAGATTTATTATTATGCGTGTGGATATCTTCTTCTTTCAGCACCATTTGTTAAAATTATGACCTTTTCTCCGTTGTATTTTCCTTTTTTGTAAATATCAGTAGACTATATTTATGCCCGTCTGTTTCTGGGCTTGCTATTCTGTTGCATTGACCTGTTGGTTCTTTCACTAATGACACACTGTCTTAATTACTGTAGCTTTATAGTAAATATTGACTTTGGGATGTATCAGTCCTTCAAATTTGTTCTTCACCTTCAATATTATGCTGACCATTCTGCATCTTTTGTCTTTCATGTAAAGTTTAGAATCAGTTTGTTGATATCCACAAAATAACTTGCTGGGTTACTGACTGGGACTGTGTTGAATCTATAGAGTAAGTTGAGAAGATCTGACACCTTAACAATATTGAATCTTCCTATGTATACATGGAATAACTCTTCATTTAGTTTTTCTTCAATTACTTTCATTCAAGTTTTGTAGTTTTCCTTGTGTAGATCTTGTGCATATTTTATTAAATTTATACCTAATTGTTTCATTTTGGTGGGTGCTAATGCAGTAATATTGTTTTTAATATCAAATTATACTTGTTTATTGCTGTTATATAGGAAAGCAATGAACTTTTGTATATTAACATATTCTGTAATCTTGCTTTAATTGCCTATTAGTTCTGGGAGAGTTTTTTGGTCAACTATTTTGGATTTTCTACATAGACAATCATGTTATCTGCAACATTTTATTTCTCTCCTCCAGTTAGTATATCTTTTATTTCCTTTATTGTCTCATTGCACTAGCTAGGACTTACTGTACAATGTTGAAAAGGAATGTGAGAGGGAAATCCTTGTTTTGTTCCTGATCTTAGGAAGAAAGCTCATAGTTTCTCACTATTAAATATGAAGTCACATGAAGGCTCTTTAGTAGATGTTATTTTTCAAGTTAAGGAAGTTACTTTCTATTCCTAGTTTACTGATTTTTTTTTTTTTAAATCATGAATATCTGTTGTATTTTGTTAAACACTTTTTAAAAATCTGTTGATATAATCTTGTGACTTTTCTTCTTTAGCCTTTGATATAATGGGTTACATTAACTGATATCCAATGTTGAACTAGTCTTACTTTTTTGGGATAAGCCTTACTTGTTTGTGGTGTATAATTCTTTTTTCTTTTTTTAAGAAATAGGGTCTCACTCTGTCACCCAGGCTGGAGTGCAGTGGCACAATCATAGCTCACTGTAGCCTCTAACCCCTGGGCTCCTTCTGCCTCAGTCTCCCAAGTAGCTGTGAGTACAGGTATGCACCACCATGCTTGGCTAATTTTTGTATTTATTGTGGTTACAGGGTCTCGCTATGTTGCCCAGGCTTATCTCATAATTATTTCTGTACAATTATTTTTATAAATTGTTGGATTAACTTGCTAATATTTGTTGAGAAATTTTGCATCTATATTCATCAGATATATTGATGTGTGTTTTTTTCTTGCAATATTTTTGTCTGGTTTTGGTATTAGTATAATGCTGACCTAATACAATGAATTAGAAAATATTGCCTCTGCTTCTATATTCTCGATACAATTGTAGAGACTTTGTGTAGTTTTTTTTTCCTAAATGTTTGGTAGAATACTCCAGTGAACCCATCTGGGTTTGATGCTTTCTGTTTTGGAAGTTTATTCAATAATTAATTCCTTTAATACAATTAACAGTGTTTAGATTGCCTGTTTCTCCCTGTATGAGTTATAGTAGACTATATCTTTCAAGGAATTGGTCCATCTTAACTAGGTTATAAAATCCGTGAGCATAAGATTGTTCATAATACTCCTTTCTTAACTTTTCTAAAATCTTATTTTATTTTTAATTGAGCCATAATAATTGTACATATTTATGTGGTACAATATGATGTTTTGATACATGTGTATATTATGTAATGCTCAAATCAGGGTAGTTAGAATATCCATCATCTTAAACATTTATCATTTCTGTGTGGTGAGAACATTTAAAATACTCTCTTCTAGTTATTTTGAAATATATAATACACTATTGTTATTTATATTCACCCTGATGTGCAATAAAACACTAGAACCTATTCCTCTATTTAACTTTTACATTGTACTCGTTGACCAGTGTTCTCCCATACCCTCTTTCGCTTACCCTCACCAGCTTCTGGTAACCACCATTCTACTCTCAGCTTGTATGAGATCAACTTTTTAAGATTCCGCATATAAGTGAAATCATGCAGTAGTGTTCTTTCTGTGCTTAGCTTATTTCACTTAACACAATGTTTTCCAGGTTCATCTATGCTGTCACAGATGAAACACTTTTTCTTTTTTTATGAATGAATAGTATTGCATATTATGTATATACCACAATTTTTAAATTCATTCATCCATTGATAGACACAGGTTGCTGCCATATCTTGGCTGTTATGAATAGTGCTGCAATAAACACAGGACAGCAGATGTCTCTTTGACATACTGATTTCATTACTTTTGGGTTTATACCCATTAGTGGGATTGCTGGATCATATGGCAGTTCAATTTTTAATTTTTCCAGGAACTTCCATGCTGTTTTTATAGTGACTTTCTAGTTTACATTCCCATCAACAATATGTAAGGGTTTCCTTTCTCCACATCCTTTCCAATACTTGTTATCATTTGTCTTTCTGCAGTAGACATTCTAACTAGAGTGAGGTGGCATCTTACTGTGGTTTTGTTTTGTATTTCCCTGATGACTAGGGATGTTAAGCATATTTTCATATACATGTTGCCCATTTGTATGTCTTCTTTTGTATATATATATTTTGAGAAATGTCTATTCAGGTCATTTGCTCATTTTTTTGGATTGGGTTTATTTTTTATTTTTTGCTATTGAGTTGTTTGAGTTTCTCATATATTCTGGATATTAACTCCTCATCAGATGCTTAGTTTGCCAATATATTCTCCCATTCTATAAACTGTATCTTTACTCAGTTGATAGTTCTTTTGCTGTGCAGAAGATTTGTAGTTTCCTGCAATCTCATGTGTATATTTTTGCTTTTGTTGCCTGTGCTTTATTTTTCCTAGATGGGGTCTCACTATGCTGCCCAGGCTGGTCTTGAACTCCTGATCTCAAGCAATCCTCTCACTTGAGCCTCCCATGTAGCTAGAACTACTAGCCCATGCCAATATGCCTGGTTATTTATTTTTATTTTTACTTTTTGTAGAGACGGGGTCTTGCTATGTTTCCCAAACTGGTCTCAAACTCCTGGTCTCAAGTGATCCTTCTGCTTTGACTTCCCAAGGTGCTGGTATTAAAAGCATGAGCCACTGCACACAGCCTATGTTTTTGTTTGTTTGTTTGTTTTGAGACAGGGTCTCTCTCTGTTGCCCAAGCTGGAGTGTAATGGTACTGTCATGGCTCACTGTAGCCTTGACAAGCCCTGGGTTCAAGCAATCCTACCACCTCAGCCTCCTGAGTAACTGGGACTATAGACACACACCCACCATGCCTAGCTAATATATATACACACACATATGTACACACACACATACATGTGTATATGTACACACATACACATATATATGTTTTTTTTTTTTTTTTTGTAGAGATAGGGTTTTGCCATGTTTCCCTGGCTGGTCTTGAACACCTGGGCTCAAGCCATTCACCAGCCTCAACCTCCCAAAGTACTAGGATTACATGTGTGAGCCACCATGCCTGGTACATTTTTTTTTTTTTTGGGATGGAGTCTCCCTCTGTCACCCAGGTTGGAGTGCAGTGGCACGATCTCGGCTTACTGCAAGCTTCACCTCCCGGGTTCACGCCATTCTCCTGCCTCAGCCTCCCGAGTAGCTGGAACTACAGGCGCCCACCACCGCGCCCTGCTAATTTTTTGTATTTTTAGTAGAGACGGGCTTTCACCGTGGTCTCGATCTCCTGACCTCGTGATCTGCCTGCCTGGGCCTCCCAAACTGCTGGGATTACAGGCGTGAGCCACCGCGCCCAGCCGCCTGGTACTGTTGTTTAAATTGAGTTCTAGATGTTTCTAACATATTTTGGATATTAACTCTTTATCATATGTATGGTTTGTAAATATTTACTCCCATTCCATAGGTCACCTTTCATTTGATTCATTGTTTTCCTTATTGCACCGGAGATATTTAGTTTAATGTTGTCCCACTTGTCTATTTGTGGTGTTGTTTCTTGAGTTTTTGGTGTCTTATCCAAAAAAAATCACTGCCAAGAGAAATGTCAAAGAACATTTCCCCTGTTTTTAATCTAGAAATTTTATAGTTTAAGGTCTTACATATAAGTCTTTAATCCATTTTGAGTTTATTTTTATCTGTATTATATAAGTTAAGGGTTACATTTCACTCTTTTCATGTAGATGTCCAGTTTTCCAACACCTTGTTGAGGAGACCATCCTGTCCCCATTGTTTGTTTTTGGCACCACTGTTGAAGATCAGTGGACCACACATACATGGATTTATTTCTGGCTTCTTTATTCTGTTTCATCCGTCTGTATGTCTGTCTTCATGCCAGTGCAACACTGTTTTGTGTACTGTAGCTTCACAATATATTTTGTAAGCAGGAAGTGGGATGCTTTGAGCTTTGTTCTTTCTCAAATTGACAATTCTGGGACTTTTGTGATTTAATTTGAATTTTTGAATTTTTTTCAATTTCTGTCAAACATGTTGGGATTTTGATAGGGAATGCATTGAATCTGTAGATAGCTTTGATTTATAGACACTTTAAAAGTATTAAGTCTGTATATTTATGAAAACAGGATGCTTTTCCAATTTTTGTCTTGTTTAATTTCTTTCATCAATGTATTTAATTTTTTGTGTATAAGTCTATCACCTCCTAAGTTAACTTCATTTCTAGGTATTTTATTCTTTTTGGAGTTACTGTAAATAGATTCTAATTTTTTTGGATAGTTCATTGTTAGTGTATAGCAACATTACTGGCTTTGTATGTTTATTTTGTATCCTGAAATTATAGCAAATTCATTTGTTAGTTTTCATGGTTTTTTGGTGGTGCTTAGTGTTTTGTGTGTATACATATATATATATAATATTTTATATATATATGTATGTAAGATCAGGTCATCTTCAAATAGAAAGTTTAAGTTTGTCCTTTCTGATGTGAATGCCTTTCTTTTTCTTTTCTTTTTTTTTCTTACCTTACTTCTCTGGCTAGAACTTCCAGTACTATGTTGGATAGAAGTTGCGATAGTGAGCATTCTTATCTTGTTCCTGACCTTAGAAGAAAAACTTTTAGTTTATCCCTGTTGACTGTGATATTAGCAGTGGACTTGTCATACATGGTCTTTATTTGTTGAAGTACTTCTCTTCTGTACCTAATTTGTTGAGCATTTTTACTACAAAAAGATGTTGAATTTTGACATGATCTTTTTCTGCATCTATTGAGATGATCATATGCCTTTTATCCTTCATTTTGTTAATATAGTATGTCACATTTATTAATTTGTGTATGTTAAACTATCGTTGCATTCCAGGAATAAATTACACTTAATTATGGTGAATAATACTTTAAATGTGCTATTGAAGTATGTTCATTAGTATTTTGTTGAGGATTTTTAAACCTATGTTCATCAGGGTTATTGCCCTGTAATTTTCTCATAGTATCTTGTCTGAGTTTGTTATCAGAGTAATGCTGACCTCATAAAATGAGTATGAGAGTAAACACTTGTTTTCACTTTTTTGGGGAAAGACTTTGAGAAAGATTGTTATTAGTTCTTCTCTAAGTGTTTGGTAGAATTTTGCAGTGAAGCCATCTGATCCTGGTCTTTTCTTGGAATGGAAATATTTTATTACTGATTAAACGTCCTTAGTATTGGTTTTTTCAGATTTTCTATTCCTTCGATACTCAAAGTCTTGGTAGTTTTTGTGTGTCTGGGAACTTACCCATTTCTTCTAGGTTATCTATTTTTTTTTTTTTTTTTTTTTTTTTTTTTTTTTTTTTTTTTTTTGCTCACTGCAAACTCCGCCTCCTGGGTTCAAGTGATTCTCCTGCCTCAGCCTCCCGAGTAGTTGGGATTACAGGTGCCCGCCACCACGCCCAGCTAATTTTTGTGTCTTTAGTAGAGACGAGGTTTCTCCATGTTGGTCAGGCTGGTGTCGAACTCCTGACCTCAGGTGATCTGCCTGCCTCGGCCTCCCAAAGTGCTGGCATTACAGGCATGAGCCACTAGGCCTGGCTGACATTTAATTTTTCATATCACCTCTTACGATGCTTTTTGTTTCTGTGGTATCAGTTGTAATGTCTCTGCTTTCATTTCTAATTTTGAGTTTTCTTCTTCTTCCTAGTTATTCTAGCTAAAGGTTTGAAACTAACTCTTCATTGATCTTTTCTTTGTTTTTCTAGTCTCCATTTGTTTTCTTTCTTCTCTATTTGTTATTCTTTATGCGCTTTTACTAAAGGACTTACTTCATTCTTCTTCTAGTTACTTAAGTAGTAACATCATGTTATTTATTTTAAATCTTTTGTTTGATGTAGGTATTTATTGTTATAAACTCCCCGCTTAGATCTGCTTTTGTTGCATCCCATAAGCTTCATTAGGATGTGTTTTCATTTTCATTTATCTTAAGATATTTAAAAATTTTGCTTTTAATTTCTTCTTTGACCCATTGATTGTTTAGGAGTATGTTGTTTAATTTTCATGTTTGTAACATTTTTGAAATTCCTTTTATTATTGATTACTAGTTTCATATCACTGTTTTGAAAAAAAAGTAATTTATATATTTCTTTTTTTTTTTTTTTT
>NW_016817272.1:152637-171703 GCF_001698545.2 Rhinopithecus bieti | reverse complement strand
TTTTTTTGAGACAGAGTCTCGCTCTGTCACCCAGGCTGGAGTACAGTGGCCGGATCTCAGCTCACTGCAAGCTCCGCCTCCCGGGTTCACGCCATTCTCCTGCCTCAGCCTCCCGAGTAGTTGGGACTACAGGCGCCCGCCACCTTGCCCGGCTAGTTTTTTTGTATTTTTTTAGTAGAGGCGGGGTTTCACCGTGTTAGCCAGGATGGTCTCGATCTCCTGACCTCGTGATCCGCCCGTCTCGGCCTCCCAAAGTGCTGGGATTACAGGCTTGAGCCACCGCGCCCGGCCTAGTAATTTATATATTTCAATCTTAATTTTGTTGTGACTTGTTTTGTGGTTTACTCTATGATTATCCTGCAGAATGTTCCTTGGGTGCTTCAAAAGATTATATATTCTGCTGCCACTAGGTGAAATGTTCCATATGTGTCTATTAGGTCCATTTGGTCTGAAGTGTAGTTTAAGTCCAATGGTTCTTTACTGATTATCTGTCTAGATAATCTGTCTATTATTAAAAGTGGGATTTTGAAGACGTATGATTTTATTGCTGTCTATTTCTCTCTTCAGGTCCATTAATATTTGCTTTATATATTTAGGTGATCCAATGTAGGGTCCATATATATTTACAATTGTTATTCTTCCTGATGAAACAATCCCTTTACTGTTATACAATGACCTTATTTGCCTCATTTTACAATTTTTTACTTAAAATCTATTCTATGTGATGTAAGTGTAGCAATCCCTCATCTATTTTGGTTTCCACTTGCATGAAATATCTTTTTCCATCTGTTTACTTTCAATTATATGTGCCCTAAATTGCCATTTTGATAATTGTATTCTGGCTATCATGTATTTTTTTTTTTTTTCTGTCTTCTACTCTTTCTGCTTTGTGCATTTTTTCCCTTTCTTCTATTTTTTCTGTCTTCTTCTGTGATTGATGCTTTTCTCTAGTGGTATGCTTTGATTCCTTACTTTTTAATTTTTGTGTATCTACTGCAGGTTTTGCTTTGTGGTTACCTTGAGACTTACAAAGGAACGTCTTATACTTATAACCAGTGATTTTAAAATGATTATAACTTAACTTTGATTACATACAAAAACTCTACACTTTTACTCTACCACCCCCATTTTAGTTTTTTATGTCACAATTAAAATTTTTTTATATAGTATATCGCTTAACACACTGCAAATAAGCCTCATTTTGTCATGATTTACTTTATTTTTCTTCACAGAGAGTGCATTTTTTACAAATTGAAGGTCTGTGGCAACCCTGTGTTGAGCAAGTCTGTCATTTTTCAAACAGTATGTGTTTACTTCATGTCTGTGTCATATTTTGGTTATTTCAAACTTTTTCATTACTATTATTATTATTATTATTATTATTAGGTCCATTAAGGCTGTCTGTGATCAGTGATGTTTGATGATACTATTGTAATTGTTTTGTGGTGCTGTAAACCGCATCTGTGTAAGGTGACAAACTTAACTGATAAATGTTGCGTGCATACTGACAGCTCCACCAACTGGTTGTTCCTCCAGCTGTCTCCCTCTCCTCAGATGTTCCTATTCTCTGAGACCCAGTAATATTGAAATTAGGCCAATAAATAGCCCTGAAATTGTCTTTAGGTATTCAAGTGATAGGAAGAGTCACACATCTCTCACTTTAAATCAAAAGCTAGAAATGACTTAGCTTAGGGAGAAAAAGCATGTCAGAAACCAAGATAGGCCAAAAGCTTAGTTTGGGGCTGGTTAGCCAAGTTGTGAATGTAAAGGAAAATTTCTTGAAGAAAAGTAAAATGACTACTTCAGTGAACACACAAATTATAAGAAAATGAAACAAACTCGCTGCTGATATGGAGACAGTTTTAGTGGTCTGAATATATGATCAAACTAGTTGCAACATTAAGCCAAAGCCTAATACAGAGCAAGATCTTAAAACTCTCTTCACCTCTATGAAGGCTGAGAGAGTTGTGAAAGCTGCAGCAGAAAAGTTTGAAGCTAGCATAGTTTGTTTCATGAGGTTTCAGGATAGAAGTTGTCTCTGTAACATAAACATGCAAGGTAAAGCACCAAGTGATAATATAGAAGTTGCACTAAGTTATCCAGAATATCGAGGTTAGATAACTGATGAAGGTGGCTACACTAAACGATAGTTTTTCAGTGGAAACAAACATTCAAATACTAGAAGAAGATGCCATCTAGGGCTTCTACAGCTAGAGAGGAGAAGTCAGTGCCTGGCTTCAAAGCTTCAAAGGACATGATGATATTCTTTTTAGTGGCTAATGCAGCTGGTGACTTTGAGTTGAAGCCAATGCTCATTGATCATTCTAAAGATCCTAGGGCCCTTAACAATTAGACTAATCTACTGTGCCTGTGCTCTATAAACAAAACAACAAAGCCTAAAGGGCAGCACATTTGTTCACAGCATGGTTTACTGAATATTTTAAGCTCCCTGTTGATATCTACTGCTCAGAAAAAAGGATTCCTTTCCAAATATCACTGCTCATTGACAATGCACATTGCTACCCAAGAGCTTGGATGAAGACGAACAAAAAAATTAAACTTGTCTTCATTTCTGCTAACACAATATCCATTTTGCATCCCGTAGATCAAGGAGTAATTTTGACTTTCCAGTCTTATTATTTAAGAATTTAGGAAATACATTTTGTAAGGCCATAGCTACCATATTCCTCTGCTGGATCAGGACAAAGGAAATTAAAAACCTTCCAGAAGGGCTCACTACTTAGATGTCATTAAGAACATTCATGATTTATGGGAGAAGGTGAATGTATCAACATTTACAGGAGTTTAGAATGTTGATGCCAACTCTCATGAATGACTTTGATAGGTTCAAGATTTCACTGGAGAAAGGTACTGCAAATGTGGTGGAAATAGCAAGAGAAATAGAATTAGAAGTGGAGTGTGTAGATGTGACTGAATTGCTTCCTTCTCTTAATAAAACTTGACTGGATGAGGAGTTGCTTATTATGAATGAGCAAAGAAAGTGATTTCTTGAGATGGAATCTACTCTTGATGATAATGCTGTGAACATTGCTGAAATGATAACAAATAGTTTAAACTAGTACATAAATATATTTGATAAAAACAGTGGCAAGTTTTGAGAGAATTGACTCCAGTTTTAAAAGAAGTTCTACTCTGGGTAAAATGCTATAAAACAGTATTGCATGCTACAGATAATTTTTTGTGTGTAAGGAAAAGTCAGTTGATGCAACAAACTTCATTGTTGTCTGATTTTAAGAAATTGCCACAGCCACCTCAACCTTTGGCAACCACAACTCTAATGAGTCAGCAGTCATCAACATCAAAGCAAGACCTTCCAGCAGTAAAAAGGCCAATATTTGACGAAGGCTCAGATGATTGTTAACTTTTTATTTTAGAAATTAAGTATTTTTAAATTAACATATATACTTCTTAGACATATTATTGCACATTTAATAGGCTACAGTAAAATGTAAACATAACTTTTATATGTACTGGGAAACAAAAATATTATATGATTAGCTTTATTGTGATATTTGCTTTATTTAGGCATTCTGGAATTGAATCCACAATGTTTCTGAGGTATACCTATATTGTAGCGATTGTTAGTTTTAATAGTTTTGTCTTTTAGCCTTTACCCTAATGATGTCACTGATTTACACACCACCATTACAGATTAGAGTATTGTAAAGGTACTTACTTTTCACAGTGAGTGATAGAGTTTTATACGTTTTCATGTCACTAATTAGCTTGCTCTTTTTTTTCCTTTAGCTTGCTCTTTTTTTTTTTTTTTTTTTTTCCTTTCGCTTGAAGAATTCCATGTAGAATTTTTGGAAAATAGGTTTGGTGGTGATGAACTCCTTCAGCTTTTGTTTGTTTGGGGAAATCTTTCTCTCTACTTGATTCCTAAAGGACAGTTTTGTTGGGTAAATATTTTTGGTTGGCAGTTTGTTTTTCCTTCCTTACATATGTTCTTCTGTTCTCTCCTGTTCTGCAAGGTTTCTGCTGAGAAATTTTCTACTAGCCTTGTTATAACTGTCTTATATGTGATTTGCTTCTTCTCTCTTGCTGTTGTCAGGATTTTCTCTATGTTTTTGATTTTTGACAGTTTGATTATACTATGTCTTGGCATAGTCTTATTTTCATTGAATCTGATTGGAAACTTTTGAACTTCTGGTACCTGGATATTTATATCTTTCCCCAGATTTGCTAACTATTCTGCCATTATTTCTTTAAACAATCTCTCTTTTTTTCCCTCTCTCATCTCCTTCTATAACTCCTATAACTTGTATGATATAGTTTGGCTATGTCCCTACCCAAATCTCATCTTGAATTTTAGTTCTCATAATCCCTACATGTCATGGGAGAGATTCAGTGGGAGATAATTAAATCATGGAGGTGGTTTCCTCCAAGGTATTCTCATGATAGTAAGTTCTCATGATATCTGATGGTTTTATAAGGGGCTTCCCCGTTTGCTCAGTTCTCGTTTTCTTTCTCCTGCCGCCTTGTGAAGAAGGACATGTTCGCTTTCCCTTCCACCATGATTGTAAGTTTCCTGAGGCCTCCCCAACCCTGTATAACTGTGAGTCAACTAAAGCTCTTTCGTTTATAAATTACCGAGTCTTGGATACATTCTTATAGCAGCATGAGAAGGGACTAATGCATTGCACATTTTCTCTTTTGATGCTGCCTCATAAATCTCTTATGTTTTCTTTATCTTTTCTCATTCTTTTTTCTTTCTTCTTCTTTAGTTGTATATTTTCAAATAACTTGTTTTTCAGTTCACAGTTTATTTGTCTACTTGATAATTTCTGCTGTTGATGCTGTCTAGTGCATTTATTATTTCATTTATTATGCTTTTAGCTCCAGAATTTCTATTTGATTAAAACAATAATTTCAATCTCTCTCTTTAATTCTTTGTTTTGGTTGTACTGTTTTACTGATTTCATTGAATTACTTCTCTGTACTTTAAGTTCCCTAAGCTTTCCTAAAACAATTATTTTGATTTTTTAGGTCAGGCATTGCATATATCTCTATTTCATTGGGGCCAGTTACTGTAAAATTACTGTGTTCTTTTGATGTTGTTATGTCTTTTTTTATGTTTATTTTTGCCTTATGTTGATGTGTGTGTGTTTAGTAAAGCAGTCAAATGCACACATATCAACATAAGGCAAAAATAAACATTAACAAAACCAAAAAGAATCACCTTTCAGATTTTGTGAGCTAGTGCACTATGGAAAGACCATACGCTATAGGGGAGGGTTTGTTGGGTGGTGTAGCATCAGTGATGGTGTAGGTTTGTAATCTCTGTGTAGCTTTTTCAGCTCAGGTCAGAGTTGATAAAGATCATAAGGATCCTCAGTGGCCAAAGCAGTGGCTATTGGCAGTGATCCTCAGTGACCAAAGCAGTGAATATTGGCAGTAGCAGCAAGAATTGATTGGGTCTTCAGTGGTGATGGCTGCTAAGGTTCTTCTGATCTTTCCTCCCACTAGGGAAGCTGGCACTGAGAAGATTTCTCTTGGTACTAGATCTGGCTTGTAGGGCCTCTCATAGTGGCAGTACCACCAGTGTCTGATGGGTGACATTCATGGAGTAGCCATGGAACTGAGGTCTGATGCATGGGCTCACATGGAGAGACTGTGGCTCTGGGATTAGAGTGGTAATGACACTGGTGCTCAAAGGGCAGATTCCCCTTCTGCTGCATGGTATAGTATGTGAGGCACGGGTGTACCTGCAAAGTAGTGTGGGAGCTAGAACACAGTCTTTCAGTGGCTTCAGGGTTGGGGCAAGGCATAGCTCTCTATGGCTGAGCTGTTGCCTAGGGCACAGTTGTCCCTGCTGTAATGTTGGTAATAGTATACATAAGCATTAGTCAAGGAGACAAGGATGAGAGTACAGGTATGCACAGAATTATAATGGCTCTGAGGCCTGGGTGGGGATAGCTCTCTATGGTGGTAAAGTCAGTGTCTGAAGTGTGGACACATGCAGGCAGAGTTTAACATTGGGGCTTGGAGTGTTAACTAGCTTACTATGGAGCTGGCTGTGGTGTTAAACACATGGGTGGGCCCAGTGTAGTCAGACTGTCAGTCTGGAGTGTGGGCATTCCCAGGGTGGCCATGGCTCCAGGGCTGAAGCTTACACATGGTTGGGAGAGGTGGTGACCCCATTCCCAAAGTAGCTCAACAGCAACTCCTTCTTGGGGTATAGAAGGGAAGTATAGCCACATCTCCCCTTCTGGGGTTCTCTTGCAGGAATGACTGTTGGTTACTCAGTGGGAAAAGATCCTAGAGTCTCCTGTGGAGCAGGCCACTAGAGACAATGTTGGTCCTTTCTGTGTCTAATACTGATAGCTTCCACTTTTCTTCTTTGTTCCTAGCCAAATCATGGCTAGGAATAAAGAAGAAAGGTTGTTGTTGCAAATTCTTTAATGGGCCCTTGAGTCCTCTCTGGGCTATTTTAGTTTGTGAATAGCTGTTTATACTTGAATGCTTTGGAGGGATGAAGGTGAATATCTCCTACTCCACGATCTTGGTGATAGCTCCTAAAAAGAGATTTTCTTAAATTTCAGAAACTATTAATTCCCCCATTCATTGCAGAGGAGGTCTGTGTGAATGTTGGAGCATGATTTTGACACTTAGCCAGGCAACTGACAATTCTGTTTTTGCCCTCACTTCCTGCTTGCACAAAGCCTCAAGGTCATTCACAGGTGACAGCTCAGTGCCTTCTCTATTTCTTCCTTAGGATGAGCACAGTCCTGGGCATATACCTGGTCTTCTAGATTTTTGGGAATATGTCAGATTTTCAAATCCCCTATGGATAGCTCATTACTCAGCTTATGTTTTAAAGCTTTGGTTAGTCTAGGGTTTTCCCTGACTATTATCCAATACCTTAGTCATAAGCAAAGTTAATCAATTGCCTGTAACTGTTTTGACAAATGCCCAGAGGAAAAAGGTTTTTCACAGTGGGTGAGTTCTGATTTAAGTAAAATAAAGACAGCCTTGCAAGTGGAGTCTTTCAGAGAACTGCCAGACATGTCAAATAATGGCAGTTTCTTGGGAATTTGAAAGGGCTCTATCCCGGTTTTGCTTTCTACAGTGGCTGCCAGACAATTTGTTTTCACTATGAATGGGTGCTGTTACCTTTTCAGGCTATTACAGAGTTGGATACTGGGGGATGAGAATAATGCAAGCCAAAGCACCACAGAGCTCATTTTTTCTCACTGAGATTCAGCCATTTTCCTGAATAAATGCTCCCTGGGTAATTGCAAGTCTTTGGTTAATTTCCAGAGTCCTACAAATTTGATTCTGATAATTTTTGCCAATTTTCATGCTTTCTTTACAGAAGAGAGAATTATCAGAATTTCGTTCTCTATCACTTTCCCTATGTCAAAAGATACATTTTATATATAGTATTATCTTAACACTTATATTGTAGATACAGTTAGAAAAAATGTTACTGACATGAATATTTCTAAATCAAGAAGACATTTTAAAGTTAACAATTAGGAGAAACCATAGGCTATCAAATGCTTTGGAAAAATATGAAGATAGTGTGGTTGCCAACCTCCAACATGTCAAAAATAATCCTTGCTTCCTAGTTTTGTGGTTCTTCTTTCCGCATACTGAATCTGAGTTGATTTGTACAACCAAAATAATCATATGAAAGTGATGGTGTATGACCTTTGAGTCTAGTTCATAAAATACATGGCCACTTCCACTTTGGTCACTTGAATAGGTTATTCTTGGAAAAACCAGCTACTACGTTGTGAGGACACTAAAACATACCTATAGAGAGGCCCGTGTGGAGAACTGAGTATTCCACTGAAACCAACACTAATTTACCACCTATGTGAGTGACCCATCTTGTCCAGTCCCAGCCAAGCATTCTGTGACTACAGTATCACAAAGCATCTGACTGAACCTTTTGATAAGCCTTTATCCAGATCTGCCTAGCCAAGCTGTTCCTGAATTCTTGACTAATAGAAACTGTGAGATAATAAATATTTATTGTTTTAAGCCACTAAGTTTTGTCGTAATTTGTGTCTCAGCAATTGATTACTAATATAAGTAATTGAAAGCATTTATTTACAAGGAAGCAAATATCCTCAGAAAGAAATTGAAATATGTTTTAAAATTTCCCCTGAGAAATTACTAGCCATGCATAATAGTAAAGTCTCTTTCAGACATACCAAACTTTCAAGGTTATATTCAGAGCACAAAAGAAGATTGTAACTCTTAACTATTCCATGTTCATTTTCTGAATATGGAATAACTTCATTACCAAGACCTGAAAATAATAAAACCAATGAAAAGAATTATAATTTTACTTATAAATACAGATACAAAGATCCTAAAAGACTCTACTAACAAATGGAATCTAGCAGGATAAAGCTTTCTAGAAATGCATTATATATACATAAAGCTATGATAATTTAGACCTGAAGTACTAGCATCAGAATAAAAATATATTAATAAAAAATAATTTTCAGAACTCAGAAACAGCACCTCAAACCTAATACCAGTTATAAAATAATCCATTCTTTCCATACTTAGTTGAAGTGTCTAAATCTGTATTATAAACATCTAATGCTTATTAACAATATGAGTATGGATGTATGTAAATATGTATATATGTAATATTTTAAATCAAATATACATGTGATACATAAATGTGGCTTACAATGAAGCAGATTGACATTCCAAGCATGGATATCTTTAATCTAAAAATAGATCTTAGGAAAAATTAAAAAAAAATCTTTCAGTTATAAAATCATTCCAAAAGGAAAACAGGAAATTTGAGAGGAAGAAATTCAAATGCCAATAGATACTTTAAAAAGTATAATTTAGGCAGTAATTCAATAAGTAATAGTTATTTTCTAACAAATTCCCTTTGTTTTACAAAAAAGAACAGTAGCCAGTGTTGAGTTCATTTGAGAAGTAAAAGGTAAATATAATTAACAAACTTTTTTGGAAATTATCCACAATATGCCAAAATCCTTAATATTGACCCAGACATTTTTAGTTAACATTTGAAATATGAATGCTTTACATCCTTATCATTGCTCATTTGTGTTTTCTTTATGTAGATACTATTTTTAGCAAAGGAAATACATTAAAATCTTTCACATTTTCATTGTCCTTCCACCTAGGAGAAAGCGGGCAGTTTGATACATAGGAATGCAGGGTTTTATATTATTTTCCTTATAATAAATCTAAGAGCTAACTTTGGTATCAGTTTGTCTCATCACATTTGGAAGGTGTTACATACCTGTAAATAGCGGACCACTCGGCAAACCAGGTCAGGTGCCATGAAGTCTCCAGTGAATCGCCAGATAATATCTGTCAAGATGTTGACTAGTCCTGTGAAAGAATCTAACAAAAACGTACAAGTGCTTACATGCAGGGTTTTTTTTGTTGTTGTTGTTTTGTTTTTTGTTTGTTTTTCAAATTTTCAGGTAAGCCACAATAGAAATGAAATCTTGGAGAGGTTCACTTTTTTTTCTCCTTCCTGATTTATCAGATGGCCACTGAGGAAAAGTAAAGCAAAGCAGGAGTTCTTTGACTTATATTATTGCAGCTTCTTACCACTTAAATGTAACCACCCAGGAAGAATTTCAATAATGACTGAAGAGGAATCACACTAATCATAACTAACCTTTTAAGTCATAGAGCAGAAGTTTTCAGGGTAGTAGGTTTGTACTAAAGACAGCACTGTGTGAGAATCAAGAGGACAAAATTGAGAAAAGCAAAATTGTTATCTTTGGAGAATACTTCAAGATTCCTCTTACTACACCCATTATTTTGCAAATTGGACCTCTTGTTTCTCCTTACACCCAGTCTCAGTCCCCCTGCTCCCAGGTTTCTTTGCTTTCTTCTCCTTTCCACTTTCAACATCTGCCCTTGGAAAACAGCAAGTGTATCATCTGTCAACTTAATTCATGTACTTGGTTGAATTACAGAGGAACTAAGGCCAAGATCAGGACATTTGTCCTCTTGTGGGCAGGTCATCTGTACTCAATTCTATAGTTACAGATTGTACAAACTGTGTAGATGTTTATAGCAGAAATGGCAAAATAGGCTATATGTCTAAATCTGCCCCTCACCCCTCCATGACATACATCACTAATTTATCATATAATTCGGAATCTTTCTCAAAAGAGTGCTGCAGGCAAGATTGCAGAATAGAAGACTCCACTGATCATTCCCTCTTCCACCCTCAGCAAGGACACCAATTTAGCAACCATCTACACACACAAAAAAGTAGCTTTGTAAGAACCAAAAATCAGGTGATCACTCATAGTGCTTGGTTTTAACTTCATATTGCTGAAAGAGGCACCGAAGAAGTAGAAAATAAACAATTTTAAATCTCTGACGCCACCCCTCTCCCATTCCCCAGCAATGGCAGCAGGGTGTGGAGAGCTTTCCTAGGTGCTAGAGGAGGAAAGCACAGCAATTGTGAGGCACTGAACTTAGTGCTGTCCTATTACAGCATAAAAGAAAACAGGACCAAACTCAGCTGATGCCCCCCGCATGGAGGGAGCATTTATATCAGCTCTAGCCAAAAGGAAATCACCAATCCTAGTGGTCAGAACCTGAGTTCCTACAAGCCTTACCACTGCAAGCTCAAGTGCTCTGGGGCTCTAAATACACTCACTGGAAAGTCAGTCTAGACCACAAGGAGTACAACTTTCAAGCAAGTTCTAGTGCTGAACTGAGCCCAGAGCACAGTCACAACAGGAGAGGGCACTGGTCAGCTCTGAGAGGCCCCCTTTCCAGGCCCTAGCTCCTGGATGGCATTTCTAGACATGTCCTAGGCCAGAAGGGAAACTACTGCCCTGAAGGGAAGGACATAGTCCTGGTAGCATTCATCACCTGCCAGCTAAAGAGTCCTTGGGCTCAGAATAACCATCAGGAATACCCAGGTACATTGAAGACTTTGAGTGAGACTCTGAGACTTGCCAGTCAAAAGTCATCAAGTGGCTCAATGGATTTAAAAAAAAAAAAGGATCCAATGATCTGTTGCTTACAAGAAACACACTTCACCATAAAGACAAGACACACATAGGTGGAAAATAAAGGGATGGGAAAAGATATTCCATGTCAATGGAAACCACAAAAGAGCAGGGCTAGCTATACCTATATAATGCAAATTAGATTTCAAGACAAAAACTATAGGAAGAGATAAAGAAGGTTACTATATAGTGATAAAGGGGTCAAAGCAGCAAGAGGATTTAACAATTGTAAATATATATGCACCCAACACTGGAGCACCCAGACATATAAATTAAATATTGTTAGAGCTAAAGAGAGAGAGAGAGACCCCAATACAATAATAGCTGGAGACTTCAACATCACAATTTCACCATTGGACAGATCTACTGGACAGAAAATTGGTAAAGAAATATGAGAGTTAATCTGCACTATATAGTTATGTACAGAACATTTCATCCAACAGCTGCAGAATACACATTCTTTTCCTCAGCACAGGTTCATTCTTGAGAGCAGACTATATGTTAAATCACTAAAAAGCCTGAAAACATTAAAACAAAATAAAAATAATATGAAGCATCATCTCTGACCATAATGGAAGAAAACTAGAAATCAATAACAAGAGGAATTTTGGAAACTATACAAATACATGGAAATCAAACCATATGCTCCTGGATGACTAGTGGATCAATGAAGACGGTAAGAAGAAAATTTAAAAAATTCTTGAAACAAATGATAATAGAAACACAACATGCCAAAATCTATGGGATACAGCAAGAGCACAAAGAGGGAATTTTATAGCTATCAGTGCCTACATTGAAAAAGAAGATAAACTTTAAATAATAAACCTAATGATGCATCTTAAAGAACTAGAAAAGGAAGAGCAAAACAAACTCAAAATTAGTAGAAGAAAATAAATAAGTATCAGAGCAGAAATAAATGAAATTGAAATGAAGAAAACAATACAAAATATCAATGAAACAAAAGTTGGATTTTGAAATGTCATGCAAAATCAACAAACCTTTAGCCAGACTAGTTAAAAAGAAAGAAGACTCAAACAAATAAAATTAGAGATAATAAAGGAGACATTGCAACTGATAGCAGAAATTCAAAGGATCATTAGTAGCCTCTTTGAGCAACTATATGCCAATAAATTGGAAAATATAGAAGAAAGGAACAAATTCCTGGATGCATACAATGTACCAAGATAAAACTATAACCAATAACAAATAATAAGATCTTTTTTTTTTTTTCTTTTGGAGGCAGAGTCTTGTTCTGTTGCCCAAGCTGGAGTTTAGTGGTGTGATCTTGGCTTACTGCAAGCTCCGCCTCCCGGGTTCATGCCATTCCCCTGCCTCAGCTTCCTGAGTAGCTGGGACTACAGGTGCCCACCACCATGCCCAGCTAATTTTTTTATTTGTATTTTTAGTAGAGATAGGGTTTCACC
Organism: Rhinopithecus bieti; assembly: GCF_001698545.2. NCBI lineage: Eukaryota > Metazoa > Chordata > Mammalia > Primates > Cercopithecidae > Rhinopithecus > Rhinopithecus bieti. The sequence continues at coordinate 159,270 of NW_016817272.1, read as the reverse complement.
ATGTTAGCCAGGATGGTCTCGATCTCCTGACCTTGTGATCTGCCTGCTTCAGTCTCCCAAAGTGCTGGGATTACAGGTGTGAGCCACCATGCCCAGCCACAAATAACAATATCTTATAATAAAATGTCTTCCAATAAAGAAAAGATCAGGAACTGATGATGACTCTGCTGAATTATACCAAACATTTAATGAAGAACTAATACTAATCTTACTCAAACTATTCTGAAAAATAGAGGAGGAGGGAATACTTCCAAATTCATTCTACAAGGCCAATATTATCCTGATACCAAAACCAGACAGAGACACATTCAAAAAAATCAGAGTTTGTATTCACATGAAACAGACAATAATGTTCATTTTCTGCTTTGCCCAGGGCTGTGTTACCTCTTCAAACATTTGTCATAATAAGGTCTGAAGAGACTTGGACCATCTGAACATTCTGTAGAATATCACATTGATCCATTTACATTGAAGACGTCACTAAGAGTCAACAAGAGCTGTCTAATACATTAGAGGCCTTGGTAGGACACACACACTCTGCAGGGTGGGAGATAAACCCTGTGAAAATTCAGGAACATACCACACTGGTAAAGTTTTTGTGGTTCAGTAGTGAAAGCTGCTAGAACACTACTGCGACCACTGGATTTTCAAGTAAAAGTTAAATTGCTGTATCTTACATTCTCAATCTCATTAAATAGAGCAAGATACTTGGTAGGCCTGTGTTTTGGAGGCAACACATTTCACATCTAGGAATATTTTTCCATCTCATATACTGAACTACATAGAAGTCCTACAGCTTTGAGTGGGCCTGGAGCAAGAAAGGGCTCTGCAGCATGTAAGACTGTGGTATAAGCAACCCTACTACTTGGGGCATATGATCTGGCTGATCCTATGGTGCTGAATATGTTAGTGGGGAAAGATACAATTTGGAGTTGATGTATGCCCAAGTGAAAGAGTTAGAGTGCAGGCCCCTAGAGCTCTGAAGCAATGCCATCCATTTTCGGTATAAAGTTATACACCTTTTGAGAAACTGTTCCTAGAATGTTGCTGAGCGTTGGTCAAGATGGAGTGGTTGATAATGGGGCACCAAATGTATTTGGAATGGATCATTATGAGCTAGATTATTGCCAGTGCACTAAGTCATACACTCAGATGTGTTCCACAGCCTTCCACTGGAAAATGGAAATGGCACATCTGGGATCAAACCCATATGGGACTAGATTGGCATGAGGAGGCTGCATGAGCAAGTAACACAGATGCCTCCATGTCACCCACCAGGGTTGTACTAGTGCCCTTGTGCAGCTCACACTTATGGCTATATGGGTGTTCTCTATGACTAGCTGAAAGGGAGGTAAAAGGCCAATTCTGGTTGACAATGAGTTAGTTCACTATGTAGCTGTAAAGCAAAAATAGATGGTCACTGAAGTAGAGATGCATTATAAGGTAGCCTTGGAAGACAGTGGAGAAGGAAGGCCTTCCCAATGAACGAAGCTTCAAGCAATGACTATGGTTATCTATTTTGAGTGGAAGAAAAATTGGCCTAAGGTGTGAATATATGTATAGGTTTCTGCACAGTAGCCAATAGTCTAGCTGTGTGGACAGGGACCTGAATGAAAGGGACTTGGAGATTGGAAACAAGAGTCTGAGACAGAGGCATATGGTTGGGACTATGGGAGTGGACACAATGTGTGAAGATTTTTGTGTCATGCATTTAACACTAATTGGAAAGCATCAAGTACACAAGAAGCACTGAAAAAAACAAATAGACAAGATAACTTGTCCAGTTGACATTATCCAGGCTTTGTCATTGGATTAAGTACTGGCACGATGGGCACATGAATAGAGTGGCCACAGTGGCAGAGAGCAAGACTACTCATTAGTCTACCAATTTTCCTAGAAAATCTAGCTACTGCTGATTTTGAACATCCAACTTGCTAACAAGAGAGACCAATGAGGAGCCCTCAATAGGTTACTGGGTCTTCAGAAGATCGATTGGTTGATTTGTGGCAAGTTGACTACAATGGGTCCCCTCTGTCCAGCAGCAGCCAGCTGTCCATCCTTCCAATGATGCACTTATTCTGGGTATAAGCTTTCCTTTCCTGATCTCTGAGTCATAGTCAACACAACTAACTATTATCTGAGGGTTTTTAGATTACCGAACAAGAATAGAAATCCACACCACATAGTATCGGATCGGGGGACCCACTTAATAGTGAAAGGGGTGTAGGATTGGCTCATGATCCTAGAACTTACTGTTTGTATTACATACTACACCAAACAGAAGTAGCTGTACTTTTAGAGCCCTAGAATGAACTACTAAAGGAACATATGAAGTGCCAGCTGAAAGGTAATGCTCTGAAAGGTTAGGGTCCCATCCTTTACAGTGCAGCATATGTGTTAAATCAGAGCCCACTTCATGGTGTTGGGTCCCTAACAGGAAGTACACATAGGTCTTAGAATCAAGGGGTAGAGGAAGAAATGGCCTCAGTTAACATCACTCCCATTGACCCACTGAAGGGCTTTGCGCTTCTTCATCTGCACCTCTGTGCTCTTCAAGTTGGAGGTCCTGGTCACCAAAGGAAGTGTACTTCTGCCAGGGAACGTAGCAAAGGTCCCATTGAACTAAAAGCTATGGCTTCCACCAGGGCCCTTTGGACTCTTTGTGTCTAGGGACTAGCAGACAAGAAGAGGAGTCACCATCTTGCAAGAGTGATTGGTAGTGACTAGAAGATGGAGGTAGAGCTGTGTTTACACAATGAGAAAGGCAGGCATCTGGGGAGAACACAGTCAATTTACTTGTAATTGTCAAGTTGTGATTGATGGCAGAAAATTAGTGGATGGGGCCAGGGATATTAAGCATCTTCAGCAGGCCCTCAGCACAGGGTTGTTCAGATTATTTATGCTCTAGGGTGTCCTGCCCCTGCTGTTGTGGAAGGGTGAACGGGAGCTGAAATTGAGTCTTCATTATTGTCATGCAGACATACATCCTGGTTACACAAAGACAAAGCAAGTATTGATTCTTTTCTGTACCACCCATGGCTGTACCCTAGTATGAAATTATTCAGCTCAGAATTCCAATCATGCCTCTGTTGAGAAACACCATTAGGGTTTATGAGAGATTTGTTGTTTCTGTGCAATTCTAGTCAGATAAAGAACTGGACAGAACTCTGCTCAGAAATAGAGTATGCACTTGGCTGGGTTCAGGCTCTTAGAAAATCAAATAGCTGAACAACAAAAGAAACTGCAACTTTGGGGATTAATCTAGGATACTCATAATTTCATTTCCAATAGTTTATTTTTATTGCTTTGTTTCTGCTAAAGAGCAATAGTAAAAATGGAAAGTCACACTGTCATTTGGTTAACTGCTTTTTGAATATTGGAAAATGAGGTTTATTAACGTTAGAACAGAAGGAGCTCAGGGTATGGCATGCAGCAAGTGCTGAGCACATGCTTGAATGAATTGCCATTGTGGTTTGAAAAGGCTTTAAGGAAAACAAAGCAAAATAAAACTTTTTATTTTGAAATAATTAGAGACTCACAAGAAGTTACAAGAAACAATACAGAAGGTTTCATGTGCCTACCATACAGCATCCCTCAATGGTGGCGTCTTATATAACTCTAGGTTGACTTCATGGTTTAAAAGAGAATTACTACCTTTAGCCTGTCTTCTCCAGAACACACAACATGATTGTGAGGGGTTATTAAGCAGTTATTATATCCTTTGCAAGGCTCTAAGTAGTTAGAATCATTAACTTAATCTCACAACAAACTGAGATAAAATCACCATTTTATAGATGAACGAAATAAGAGAGGTTAGAACATTTTAAGATTTCAGAGAAAGTTAGAGGTGAAGCGAGGCTTTAACCCATACTCGAGAAGTCAGTGTTTGACTGCCTTCAATACGGCCTTTTATTGTTTTCGTTTATTTCTTTTTAGATTGATGGTTGTGTCTTTTCTCCTTTATTCCATAATGTGCAGACATGAGTCCCTGTCTTCTTCTCGTCCCTTCATTCTCTACTTTGGTTGCCCTTTTTCTCTTTTGGCCCCTTCTATTTATGGGGCTATTCCACCCACAGAGGTTGCTTTTACTCCTTTAGAAAACTAGGGAGATAAATCTCCCCTTTGCGCATCTTGTTTTGGGGGGAAGTGGGACAGGGTATTGCTGTTACTCAGGCTGGAATGCAGCAGTGTGATCATGGCTTACGGCAGCCTCAACCTCCCAGGATCAAGTGATGCTCTTGCCTCAGCCTCCTGAGTAGTTGGGAACAGTACATGACACCACACTTAGCTAACTTTTACTTTTTAAAAATTTCCATAGAGACAGGATCTCACTATGTTGCCCAGGCTGGTCTTGAACTCCCTGGCTCAAGTGATCCACTCACCTCAACCTCTCAAAGTGCAGGGATACAGGTGTGAGCCATTGCATGTCACCCTTTCTGCAGCTTCTCTGTTAACAGAGTAAAGTCTGAGTCCCACAGCTTAGAATAAAAGCTTCCACGATTTGGCCTTGCACGCCGCTAGTTTGAATGTGTGCCCAAGAATTCATGTGTTGGAAACTTAATTCCCAATGTGACAGTGGGGCCTAATGGGAAGCATTTAGGTTGAGCCCTCATGAATAGATTAATGCCATTGTAAAAAGTGAATGGGCTCATCCTCTTTCTCTCTTTGGCCTTCTGCCACGTGAGGATCTAGGCAGCATGCAAGGCACCCTCTTGGAAGAAGAGAATGACCTCACCAGACACTGAACTTTCTGGCACCTGGACCTTAGACTTCCCAGCCTCCAGAACTGTGTCCTAATAAATTTCTGTTTATAAATTATACACTCTGTGGCATTCCATCATAGCAGCACAAAACAAACTAGGACAACTACCTCTTGTCAGGTCCCCATGTGGCATTTCAATGTTGAACACCCTATGGATCATACGTTTGTGCTTCTAGATAGGCCTTCCCTCTGCTTGGAATAGCCTCCCTCCATTTTCCAGCCTATTGAATTCCTATTTTTCTTTCAACACCTAGCTAATATGTCCCATGCTCCAGAAACTTTCCTTGACTGTTCACATGGTATAGTTCACCATACAAGGTTATGTGACCCTCCCAGTCTTTCACCTGTCTGTATTTGCTTTTTATTTTTCTATAGTTAACAACAAAAAACATTGGCAAGCACATGGGATCTATAATCCAAAGTGTCAACAGCTTGGAGAGGAAAAATCCTATGACTGTTCTAATCTATAAGAGAAGTTCTTACTGAGAAGGTCAGACATGAGCAGTCGAGAGCTGTGGGTTGTGATTGATCAAATAAGAATATCATGAAGATTTTCCTGGCACAAATGGACTGGATGAATGAACGGAATGGACTTGCGAGTTACTTGGATATTCTGTTTTGGCTTACTGATTCCTTAATTTTGAAAAACGGAAAGATTATTTTGTTTCTCTAGACCTAAGTGGTTATGTAAATAACAATAATCTAGTCTGTTAGAATCTATTTTTCCTCTGGAGCTCAATCTTAAATAAGCCTATTTCTGAAAGTAGACTATCGGTGGAACTCTGCCACCGCATTTGTTAGTTGCTATTAAGCAAATGATGTTCAATGCTGATCAGTAAAAAGCTATTTAGTTACTTAAGTAATTGAGTACATTGCAAATAAACTGCGCCTAAATGATAATTAACAAGACCTTGGGAACAAAGGGTACACTTTAAAGGCTTAATCACCTCCGTGTATTACACTTGCTTTTCAAAATTTGGCCTGTGAAAGATCTTAGGAAATTGTAATACTCAGAAAAACCAAAGTAGACTCACAACAGGCTTTATTGTCCTTTGAGGGTTTCTTGTAAACATGAATGGGGTTCCCAGTTGGAGCACAAATGCAGGTGGACAGGGAAGAAGTCAAGAACGAGGCAATAGCTGAACTTTTCAGCGAGGATTGGGATGCAGGTGAGAAAGGAATGCAGAATATTGATTCTAGGCACAGATGACAGCATGAATAAAGTTATGGAGATGAGAAACTATTCGGCTTGTGTATATTAAATGTCGGTTTGTTGTTGCTGAAGCCTAAATGGGAGCTAGAAAGTTGCAAAATTGGGTCTGCAGAAACAAGAAGAATCCAGACTTTTAGGGTCTCACATGCCAATTAAAAGAGGTTGTATTGCTCGGGGGTGGAGCAAGATGGCCAAATAGGAACAGTTCCAGTCTCCAACTCCCAGCGCGAGCGACACAGAAGACCGGTGATTTCTGCATTTTCAACTGAGGTACTGGGGTCATCTCACTAGGTAGTGCCGGACAATCGGTGCTGGTCAGCTGCTGCAGCCTGACCAGTGAGAGCTGAAGCAGGGTGAGGCATCGCCTCACCTGGGGAGCGCAAGGGGGAAGGGAATCCCTTTTCCTAGCCAGGGGAACTGAGACACACAACACCTGGAAAATCGGGTAACTCCCACCCCAATACAGTGCTTTAAGCAAACGGGCACACCAGAAGAATATATCCCTCACCTGGCGGGGAGGGTCCCACGCCCACGGAGCCTCCCTCATTGTTAACATAGCAGTCTGTCGCGATCTAACCGCAAGGCAGCAGCGAGGCTGGGGGAGGGGTGCCCGCCATTGCTGAGGTTTAAGTAGGTAAACAAAGCCACTGGGAAGCTC